>NW_027273862.1:30547500-30765000 GCF_046630095.1 Trachinotus anak | reverse complement strand
TTGAACAATGTGAGTTATTTCCATCAGTTGGCTGAGAGTGGCTGCTGGGGGGGCGGGAAGTGGTGGGAAGGAGGAGGGGGGATGGGAGGAGGGGGTCCAGGCCGCTGCACACACCACATATTTTCATCAGGGGGAACATTTGGACTCGTCCCCCCTCGGTCCCAATGGAAACAAGCCGGATTTCCTCAGCTGCTGCTCTGCCAGAGTAAACGCTCACACACACACACACACTCCCAGTACACACTGGGTTTGTCCTGTGGGTGCCAGTAAGCTGCTGGTTCATCCCAGCGCTGCCAACAGCTCAGCCCACGACCCAACTGCTGCTGGACCAGACCTGCTGCAGACCACGAGGACACACACCTGTTTTTTCAGTTGACACACATAAATCTTAAAGACGCCAGTTTTCAAACTCTATATTTTTCTCTACAGTGCGATCATTCGCTAGAAGTTGTACTATCTGACCAGGTGTGTGTTCATACAGTAAAAGGATGAGCTGTCGGTCATGTTTTCTTACTGAAGCTGATCTGTGATGATCCGGACCTCAGAGCCCCCCCCCCCCCCCCAATGATCACCTGACTCAGATGCCAGAGCGGTATTGGTCGGCTCTCCTGACGGCTCATCGTCAAACACCACCGATATGAGGTCACTGCAGCTGGTGGGTCTGTAGAGAGGTGTCAGGAGGCCCACTGGTGGAAATGAAACACACTCCTGGTCAAAGGTCGCCTTCAACAGTGGCCCTCAGTGTCTCCATCCCACATCATCTTCTGTGGTGGATGATGATGATGATGATGATGACGATGCTGAGCGGCCTTCAGGCCAAACAAGATGAAATGACTGAAGAACAGGAGGAACTGGCTGCAGCTCTGTGAAGAATAAAATTAACCACAGCTGTTACTATAATCTGACAACAGAGAGAGACGTGTTGTGGTTTCTGTTCTGTACCAGAGGCAGCAGCTGCATTTAAATCAGGGACAGAAAATTATAAATGATAAATTGTTGAGGTCATTTTTTTAAAGCAATAATGCCACAAATTGACTGGCAACAGCTGCTGGAGTGTGATTATTTGCTGATGACTGAGAAGGTTGAGGATTATCCAAGAAGAGTTGAACTGAGGGAAACTGGACTTGATTTTAGACACTTGAAGATGTTTCACCTCTGATCCAATAGGCAGGTGAAGGGGCCCAGGTATTTAGCCTCTGTGGGCGGGTTATTAGTGCTCCTCTTTTAAACCACCTGTCCTCCCAGTCTGAAATATGCACCTGGTTGTCATTGCAGGAGTGTCTCTTATCCTCCAGGTGTAGGTGAACTGACCTGAGGACTTGGACCTCCTGTGCTGAGCCACAGGTTCGTTTCACTGTTGTTCAAGGTCAGTGTCAGGCCGAGCTGAAGAGGCCTCTGGATCAGGTCTTCAAATCCTTTTGCTGGATGATTATTTGCTGCTTTCCCTGACAGTAAAACTGGAGGCTTCAGGGAATAATGAAGCATTTTATCACCTGAACAATGAGTCGATCAGGAAAGAGATTTCCTGTCTGCTCCTCAACAAAAACAACGTAAAACATCTCAGGTCCTAGTTCTGGAGGCTGACTCAGATTCCAGCCTGTGATCCATTCAGGATCACAGGCTGGAGGATGGAGGACCTGATGTGGACAGAAATAAGCTGTCACGACTAGTCTGTCCCATTATTAACTTTCCTGGGCAACGAGTTTCAGCTCAGTTCAACAGCTAACGGTACATGTATGAGGCAAGAACAGATTTGCTGATTTCTTATTTCTCCTTATGTAATTTAACTATGTTTTACAGTAACTTTGGATCTGAAGTTTAAATATTGGTCTAATAGTCATTTATGAGTGAGTTTAATTGAATATGGCTATTTGTTCATCTTTTCTGTCTTGCCAGGGCTATTTCAGTTAAGTTTAATGCTGGCGGTACTGTAGCTTTAAGAGGCAGCAGCCTCACACCTGGGGAAGTGAGGTCATTGACCTGAGTCGTGAACGCAAGACCAGCAGTGGACCGTGTCCCGTCCTGTATTGTTTTGAAAGCCAGGTTTGTGGATACTTGAGTGACACTTGTGGAATAAATTTCTATATTTTTCTAACATTACCTGGACTTCGAGTGGATTTTTAAGGACAACAGTGTTTTTGGACATGTGTAAGCCAGGAACACCTGCTAGTCAACATTTGCCATTACATTAGTAAAAAACCTTCTCCCTGTGGTTTGCCTGTGGATCGAGAGTACATTGGAGTTCGTGGATTCTGTAACGGAAAGGAAAAGCTCTCTGCAAGGACTCAAGTAAGTGCAGCTGCTGCTGGAAAAGGCTAATGTGTGGACTGTGAGCATGACGACGCTAGTTAGCATAACGACCCGCCAACGACTCACAGATGGTGGGCTAACGATCTGACAACGGTTATCCTTTGTGTGTGCTTAGAGACATTGGAACACTTTGTTGTATTAAGCTAACAGCAGCTAGCAAGTGGAAAGCGCTAGACTTGTATCAGGAATTATGGCAGAGGAAAAAGATTCAGCCACATTGGAAAGATGACAAGTGAAGCCTACAGTCAGAGCTATGGAAGATGCATTACAGAAGAAAATACAGTCAAGGAAAGCTACACTGACTCATCTTACAACAAAAAAGAATGAGATGCTTCATTTAATGGATGATGATGGCAATGTGGAGGTGATAACGACCAAGTTGTTTGTTGAGTTCAATAAGCTTTTCAGAGAGTTTTGTGAGCTGAACATTTCTGTTAAAGAGCTGTTTCAGCAAGTTGCCTCAGAGGAAGAAATGAACAGTGATCAAGAGAGGTGGTTTAAACCAAAATCTGATTCGTTCAAGAGCTTCAGTGATCATGTTGATGCTTAGATAGCAGATGTCCATGAACGTATGGAAGAAGCAAGAGAGGTCGATGAAAATATTAAACGAGCATCATCAAAAAAGTCCAAGGCAAGAAGTAAAGCTGAAAGCTGAGAAGGAAGATCTTGAGCTTCAAACGGCATTAGCTGCTGCAGATGCTAAACTTAAGATTTTGAAGAAGTTTGAAGAAGCTGATGCTCTAAAAAAGGACGATGAACAGTCTAAGCCATGGGAGCAGCCAGCTACGATAAAGGATGGTCATGGAGAGTCTGGAATGGACCATGACATGACTACTGAGCATCATGGGAATACAAGACGTAAACACAAGCCACCATCACGCTCCAGTGTTGCACAGTCAATTTCATCAGCTACTAGTGATGACGATGACGACGGTTCTTCTTTGTTCAGCAGCTCTGCCGAAAGTGCAGCAGTTGCAGGGGCTTTGCCCACTGTAAGGCAACGTCAAAAGGACATTACAGACTTACTGAGCAAGCAACAAAAGCTTTCTACTCTTCCACCACAAAATATTCCCATCTTCAGGGGGGATCTGTTGGAATATAGACTCTTCATCAGAGCGTTTGAGCATGGTGTCGAAGGTAAAACAGAGAGCAGCAAGGATCGGTTGTACTTCATGGAGCAATACACCAGCGGACAGCCCAGAGAGTTGATTCGGAGTTGTCTACATATGGATCCAGATAAGGGTTATCGCAAGGCAAAGAAACTCTTAAAGGAACATTTCGGAAACGAATATACTATCTCTGTGGCATACATTGACAAGCCTTTAAGCTGGCCTACAATCAAGGCAGATGATGGCGAAGGTCTCAATGCACTGGCTCTCTTCCTCACCAGCTGTAACAATGCCATGTCAGACTTGGATTATATGGAGGAGTTGGATAATGTCGCCAACATGCGCACCATTGTTAACAAGCTTCTGTATAAATTTAGAGAGAGGTGGAGGGGTGTTGCCTTTGACATCCAGGAGCAAACTGCGAGAAGACCCAAGTTTAAGGATCCTGTCAAGTTTATTAACATGCAGGCTAAGGTTGCACTACACCCGTTGTTTGGAGACATAAAGGACAGCAACAAAGGACAAGTCAAGTCTTCAGCAAACCTCACAGCAAAGAGGAAGAGTCACAGGACGACCTTTACTACATCTGCAACACCAATGAGTCATCAAACAGGTGTTAGCACAGAGTTAAAGGCTAGCAAGAGGAGTCTTACTAGCTCTAGCAGCGCTTTCACCAAGCCCTCTCTTTTTTGTCAGGGTGAACACAGCATGGCGCAATGTAAGAAGCTGAGGAAATCGCTTCACAAAGAGAAGATAGACTTTCTCCGTGGGAAAGACTGTGCTTCAGTTGCTTAAAGCAGGGGTACATGAGCAACTCCTGTGAGAAGAAATTACACTGTGAGATCTGCTTGCTGCTTCATTCCACTGTGTTGCACATAAAGACTAAAGACAAAGTTGCGTCTAAGGAAGAATCATCAGATGATGGTGAGAAACAGTCTGTGATCAATGGGTTTGTGGACAAAGCAAACAATGCATGTTCTGATACTGGGGCCGGGGACACAGACAGTATCCTTGCCATTGTTCCAGTATAAGTAAAGGCGAAGAAAGGCAACAAGGTGGTTACGTCTTATGCCTTTTTGGACCCAGGCAGTACGGCTACCTTTTGCACCGAAGAGCTTATGAATAAGCTCAATCTTAATGGAAAGAAGATTGACATTCTCCTAACAACCATGGGAGAACAAAAGACTGTTCGCAGCCATGTTGTAACAGGCTTGGAAGTGTGTGGCCTAGAAGGTTGCAACTTCATAGAACTACAGGAAGCTTTCTCCCAAAAGACCATTCCAGCTAATAAAAAGAACATTCCACAGCAAGAAGACGTGGACAGGTGGCCTCATCTGGAGCAAGTGAGAATCCCCTACATCAATGCAGAAATATGGCTGCAGATTGGGACCAATGTGCCAAAGGCCATGGAACCAGAAGAGGTCATCAGGAGTGTTGACAATGGACCTTACGCTGTGAGAACTATCCTTGATTGGACCGTGAATGGGCCATTGAGGGACAACAACTGCAAACCTACTGGAGATGGAAAATACATTACATCCAACAGAATATCAGTGGCCAAACTGGATGAGCTGTGGAATCAACAGTTTAAATACGACTTTCCTGAAAGTAGCCAAAAACAGCTGGAAATGTCCCAAGAAGACCTCCAATTCATGGACAGTGTTTCACAGTCTGCCAGGTTGGTAGAGGGGCATTACCAAGTTGGTCTACCGCTAAAGAACAAGGATCTTCAAATGCCTAACAATCGCATTGCAGCAGAACAGCGGGCCTTAAACTTCAAAAGGAAGCCTCTCAAGAATCATTCATTCCAGGAGGACTACGCCGCTTTTATGAATGATATTTACATTTACATTTAGTCATTTAGCAGACGCTTTTTTCCAAAGCGACTTACAGAAAGGGGAACAATCAAGGTTAAGTGCGTTAAGAAATGATAGCACAGCTATAAGTGCTAGTGACGATTCTTTAAGTGTGGATTTGCTATGTAGTGCTAGGAGAGAAGGTACTCTCTGAAGAGCTGGGTCTTCAGGAGTTTTTTAAAGGTAGAGAGGGACGCCCCTGCTCTGGTAGGAAGTGGTAGTGCGTTCCACCAACGGGGGACAACGTGAGAGAAGAGTTTCGATTGCCTTGGACGGATGGGTGGCAGAGCCAGGCGTCGTTCATTAGAGGAGCGCAGCGGTCGCGAGGAAGCATATTCCTGTACCAGGGCGTTCAGGGAAGTAGGTGCAGTGCCAGAGACAACTTTGTAGGCAAGCATTAGAGATTTGAACTTAATGCGGGCTGCAACAGGTAGCCAGTGGAGCTCGATGAGCAGCGGGGTGACGTGACCTTTTGGGTTGGTTGTAGACCAGGCGCGCCGCTGCGTTCTGGATCATCCGAAGTGGTTGCACTGAGCGGGCTGGGAGGCCCGTAAGGAGGGCATTACAGTAGTCTAGTTTTGAGATGACCACAGCTTGTGTCAGGAGTTGAGTAGTGTGTTGAGTTAGGTAAGGTCTGATTTTTCTGATGTTGTAAAGTGCATTGTGGCATGACCGGGCAACTGAGGCGACATGATTGGAAAAGGTTAGTTGGTCATCAATCATAACCCCTAAGTTTCTCACCACCTTGGTGGGGGCGAGCCATAGGGAATCAGTTTTGATGTTGATGTCATGGTGTATTGTGGGTTTAGCTGGGAGAACCAGCAGTTCAGTTTTTGAAAGATTCAGCTGGAGGTGATGTGCCTTCATCCATGTGGCGATGTCTGAGAGGCAATCAGAGACCCGTGCAGAGATTGAGGGGTCATCAGGAGGAAATGACAGATACAGCTGAGTGTCATCTGCGTAGCAGTGATAGGAAAAACCATGTGAGTGAATGATCGGGCCCAGGGAGGTGGTGTAGATAGCAAATAGTAGGGGCCCTAGCACTGAGCCTTGGGGGACTCCTGTGGTGAGGTGATGCGAGGTGGACGACTGTCCAAGCCAGGATACGCTGAATGAGCGCCCTGTCAGGTAGGATTCAAACCAGGAAAGAGCCAGGCCAGAGATGCCCATGTTAGAGAGAGTAGAGAGGAGGATGCGATGGTTAACTGTGTCAAAGGCAGCTGATAAGTCAAGTAGAATGAGGACAGAGGACTTTGCAGCTGCTCTTGCTTCTTTTAAGGCTTCCGTCACAGACAATAGGGCAGTTTTGGTTGAATGACTGGTCTTGAAACCAGATTGATTTGGATCAAGAAGATTGTTCTGTAGGAGGTATTCTGAGAGTTGTTTAGCCGCTGCCCGTTCAATAGTTTTTGATAGGAATGGAAGAAGCGAGACTAGGCGATAATTCTCGACCTCAGCAGGGTTGAGAGAGGGTTTCTTGAGTAGAGGTGTTACCTGAGCTGCTTTGAATGTGGTGGGAAAAGTGCCGGAGGTCAGTGATTCATTTATCACATGGGTGATAGCTGGTGTGATGGTTGGGCTAATGGTTTGGAGGAGGTTTGTTGGTATAGGGTCCAACAAGCATGTAGTAGGACGGCTACATGTCAACAGTTTGGATACCATACTCTCAGAGAGGGGTGTAAAGCCAGAAAAAGAGGTGCTAGCAACTGAGCTTGGTTGCGAAAGTGCAGTAGCTGATTCAGTGCCACCCAGCTGAGGTACTGGTTGAGAAGGAGGATAAGAGTGTGTGGTAGCTTTTGAGATCATCGGCTAGTTTGGATTTGAGCCATTTTCTTTCAGCCTTTGGTGATGATATGATCACCAAAGGCTTTGCAATGAAGGTTGCCGGTGAAGAGCTGGACTGCAACAATGGAAAGGTTTGGTACATTCCACACCATGGAGTGTACCATCCTAAAAAACACAAGCTGCGTGTTGTATATGGTTGTGGTGCTTCTTATCAGGGAGTTACGTTCACTCAAAAAAGGAAGTGTCACTGTTGTTAGCTATAAAACATTGTATTATGTTTCAATTACTCAAAAACCACAAGTTTTTTATGTCAACTTAAGTTGCTTGTGGTGGTTGAAAGCAAAAATATGCAATGTCATGTTTACTTGGCTGTGTTAGTTACCCCTACTCAACTCTGTCATGTAGAAATTATGTAAAACCGAAAGCAGTAGTAGTTTGTCCCTTTGAGGACACCACTCATCGCCTCTAATCTCGTTCACAATTACGCGGGTTATCCTTTTCATTGCACATGGAGAAACGCGCCCTGGACAAATCCACAGCCAGCCATTCTCGAAATAGAGGTAAGTAAACACATTTTTACTGCCAGTAAGTCACGGCATTTTACTGCCAGTGGTCATGGCACTGATAGGCTAAGTTACCACATCTGTTTACCATTTAGCGCTGTTAGCGCCGTTAGCTCGGTTAGCCTCGTTAGCTTGGTTAGTGCGGTTAGCGCGGCTATAGTCGAATGCAAGCAGCCTGTTTATTAAACAAAATTAGCAGCTCTGTGTACAGACACATTTTTTTTTATAATCGGGACTCTGACGTTACCCGTGTCTTTTCCCGGTCAGTCGCCATGCTAACATGACGCTCTGCCAGTGGTGCAGTGTTTGGACCAGAGTGAAAACAACTTGTGTAACTTATCAGCTGAAAAGATGAACATATTACTGTATACCAGTATGTGTGAAAACAGCAACTGTGGCTGCATCTAGGCAGTTTGCAAATCAATTATTCTTATATTTATATTTGTTATTTTTTAGTTGTGTTTGACTGTCAAACTAGCCCCCCCCCCCCCCCCCCCCCCCCCGCAAAAATCTTGATTAATATGCTACTTTTGGGGATTTCTGCGGTTTGGGATTTTCTGGAGATTTGGGGTTATATACAGGGTGCTCCTGGATCCTCAACTGGGTCCATAGGGCTTAAGAGTAATTGAACAAAATAAATGATATTTTTACTGAAGGGGCAGTTGGTTGCTAAAGGAGGGGATGCCTGACAAGGCAGTTGAAGGATCTGTTGCATAGCTCTGCCTTTAATGTTTTGATTCTGATCTCACTTTTCTTTTTTCAGCAGATATGAATGTGGTCTTGTAAAGACTGTGGGACAACTGTATCAACAAGAGCCCATCTTCTAAAACACTACAGGTTAGCTCATGGCAATTTTGGCCGCAGGCACCCATACCCATGCACTTATTCTGATTGCCCATGTGTATTCAAAACTTGGAATGCTCTTCATAGTCATTTAAGCAGGTCACATATTAATCAAAGTGTTGAAAAATATTAGACATGTCAGACTGGTATGGGCTCGGAGAAAATCACCCCATTTCTTTCGTCATTTTAAAACTCAGTGAGCGTTCTGCGGTGACTTCTGAGTACCGTAACGTCATGTGCATACCCTCCATTAAAACAGTGCAAATTTCATGTGAATCATGTGCTTTCAGTGGGAGATTTTTTTTTATTAAATTATCTTGTCCCTTTTTGTCTGTTTTTTAGAGTGAGACCCCAGATGAGACCCAGAGAGAGTTGGACCAGACGCTCATCGGCATCTATGTGATAAAACATCCAGGTGCAGATGTTGATCAACTTCCAGAAGATGTGGGCATCATCGTTGAAAGTGTACAGGTGCTCTCTGGAATCAAAGATGTCACCACTACTTGTGCCTTACTGTTTGGCATCATCTACGACCTGAACCTGAGCTATCCAACTGACCTCAGGTACATGTTCGAATTCATTCAAAAGATCCTGATGGAACTTGATACACACAGGCTTTCAACCAAAATCCAGGTACTCAAAAACAAACTGCTGGAATGAATGCATGAAGCCATGACATTGTTGTGACATGGAGCCTATTCATTGCGCTGAAATGGTTTTGTTATTTTGACTACTTCAGCTATAGTTCTGACTGACTGTTAACATTTTTTGTAAGTTCTTACTGTTACTGTTGTGCCTGAAAGGTAGAATTTCAAATGGGACTCTAAAGCAGCGGTATTAAACTATTGACCGGGGACCAAATACTGCTTGTTGATGATGTAAAGTCCTCTGTGGAGATTTTGTTGGCCCACAGACATAAGATTGATTTAGCATTCTGGTCATGATTTCTCTGTGACATGATTATGTGTCAAATTGTGTCATGATTGATTGTCAAATTACATGTGCAGCAGTTCTGGCAACCTCATGCTGTTAAAAAACTTGTGACCCCTGCCCAAGAGGCATAGCCCTTGCCATGGCGAGTTTGAATTCATTGGCAATATGTTTATTGAAATTAAAAAATATATCGTGGCACTTAACAATGTAATGTTAAAATGTAGATATGGGCGCTCTTTAAATCTCAGCTAATAACAATACATTAAACTAATTGGTAAACATGTAATGTTCATACATGTGCAAGTACAAGCATTTTTATGCCAAGTATTGCAAAGGTGTTTTTGTATAACAAGCTGCTTTGAGTGGTTAATAAAAGTTTTTTATTTATAGTTTTATTTCCTCCTCTGTTAATAGCTTTTTTCTATTTTTATCATTTTAATTGGACAAACTAAACTCAATTAAGACTAACTTAACCACATCAAGTTACTCTTACTCAATAACCATGTATTGCAGTAATGTATATCTAGTTCATTCGCTGAACTTAACCATATCACATAAGTTTAATTTAGACTTCATACATAAAAAGAAAGTAACCCCATTAAGTTAAAGTCACTTAAGTCACTGTTGTACAATATACTTCAATATATTGAGTAATTGGTATGAAAACTGGTTTATTAACATTTACTTAATAAAGTTATGTGGAACCACTTGAAACAACATTTTTAAGTAAATCCAAGATATCTTTTATTTGAGTGTTGAACGAGCAACTTCTCCAGAGGCCAGACCTCACCAGTTCCTTAATTGGAGTTCTCACCAGGTTCCGCCAAGAACCGGTGGCTACTATGGCTGATGTGGAAGCCATGTTCAACCAGGTAAGGGTCCCACAAGAAGACGATGACCTCCTTCAGTTTCTGTGGTGGCCTGGTGGAAACGTGAATGAGCCACTGGAGGAATACAGGATGGTCATGCACCTATTTGGTGCTACTTCATCACAGAGTTGTGCGAGCTACGCCCTCTGATGATGTGCTGAAGACAACTGGGACCTGTTTGATGCTTCAGTAATCAGCACAGTGCTGCACAACTTCTATGTTGATGACTGCCTTAAGTCAGTCAGCTCCAAAGAAGAGGCGGTGTCGCTCTGTCACAATCTGAAAGCCCTTTGTCAGAAAGGGGGCTTCAGGTTAACAAAGTGAATTAGCAACAGTCGGGTGGTACTGGCAGCTATACCTGAGAAGGAAATGGCAAAAGAAGTAAAGGCTCTCGTTCTGGATCAAGATTCACTCCCCATGGAAAGAGCATTGGGAGTACAATGGTGCGTAGAGTCTGACCAATTCAAGTTCAGGATTGTCATCCAAGATAAACCTGCCACCAGAAGAAACGTTCTCTCCTTGGTGAGTTCTGTCTACGATCCGTTGGGATTCTTGGCTACGGTGGTTCTGCCAGCAAAAAAGATCTTGCAAGAGCTCTGTAGGCTAAAGCTCAGCTGGAATTACATGATTCCACATCATCTTGCACAACAGTGGTTTGATTGGATTAAGGACCTGCCGTTGCTCACTGATTTTGGAGTTGATCGGTGTTTCAAGCCAGCCCATTTTGGAGAGGCTACACATGCTCAGCTGCATCATTTTTATGATGCGAGTGAAGAGGGCTATGGCACAGTTACCTACTTAGTCCAACAGAACAGCAAAGGTCAAGTTCATAATGCGTTTGTCATGGGAAAGGCTAGGGTTGCCCCACTCAAGCCCACCACCATCCCACGCCTGGAATTGACAGCGGCAACTATGGCAGTGCGCATGGATGGACTAATAAGAAAGGAACTGGAGCTACAGCTCGCGGACTCAATATTTTGGACAGACAGCAGGTTGTGCTCAAGTATATCAACAACGAAATGACAAGATTCCGCACATTCGTAGCCAATAGAGTGGTGGAAATTCGGAAGGTGTCAACAGGATCGCAATGGAGGCATGTCAGCACACACTTGAATCCTGCTGATTATGCATCAAGAGGACAGAAAGTGAATTCCTTTGTGCAGAATCAAGCCTGGATCTCAGGACCTGTCTTTCTCACCCAGTCGTCCGACAACTGGCCAGAGAACCCTGATCGTCTGACAGATCTCAACACCGCTGATCCAGAGATCAAGAAGAATGTCACCATAAACGCTCTTGCAGTAGGAGAAAAGGTTGACGCAATGCAGACGCTAATTGAGTACTACTCCTCATGGATGCGCCTTAAGAAAGCGGTGGCATGGATTCTTAAGGTGAGGAACACATTGCTCTGCATGGTTAAGAAGAGAAAGGAGCAAAGAGCAACTATTGCACTGTCTGACAAGGATAAGGACGAACAAATACGACAGTTGCACAAGTTTATGGTGAACTACAAGACAAGCCTCAGCAAAGTAACCCTCACAGTGGATGATCTGAAAGAGGCGGAACTAGAGATCATACACCACTGTCAGAGAAAAAGGTTCCAAGAGGAAATCAACTCCTTAAAACAGGGTGAACCTATCAAAAGGAGTAGCCACATATACAAGCTAAACCCAGTTCTTCAAGACGGTATTCTGAGAGTTGGAGGCAGGCTCATCCGCGCAGCCATGCCAGAAGAATCCAAACATCCTGACATCTTGGCGAAAGACCTACGGGTGTCAGAGCTCATCCTTCAGGAGGTCCACAAGGAAGTAGGTCACAGTGGACGCAACCATGTCCTATCCAAGCTGCGTCTAAAATATTGGATCCCGAATGTCGGTGCAGCAATAAGAAGAGTCCTATCCAAGTGCCTTGTGTGTTGACGGCTACATGGTGTTACTGGGCAGCAACAAATGGCAGACCTGCCAACAGAGTCTTACCTGATGAACCGCCCTTCACTAGAACTGGAGTGGACTACTTCGGTCTTTTGAAGCGAAGCGAGGAAGGGTTACTGTGAAGAGATATGGTGTTATCTTCACCTGCTTAGCCTGCTATATGGTGGACCTTTTTTGGAAACGTTGGGTGAGAGAGTACCTGCCTGAGCTCCAGATGCGCCAGAAGTGGTCAAGAGTGTCACGTAACTTTGTGCCAGGGGACATTGTTTTGCTGGTAGATGAAACTGCACCAAGAAACTCATGGGTCATTGGCAAAGTCATTGAGGCATTGCCAGATGAACATGGACTTGTTCGCTGGGTTCGTCTAAAGACTAAGACCAGTGAACTAGTCAGACCCATCACCAAGGTCTGTCTGCTCCTAGAAGCAGTATGAGACGGAAGTAAAGACTGTCCTACTCCTTGGCATGTCTGAAGAAAGAAGACAAGTCTCAGGATTGTTCTTAAGACTTTAATTGCCCCATGTTTATTTGATTCATGTTGTTTGTACTGTAGCTTTAAGAGGCAGCAGCCTTGCACGCTGGCAAGTGAGGTCATTGACATGAGTAGTGAACGCCAGACCAGCAGTGGAGACACACGGTTTTTTACCGTGTCCCGTCCTGTATTGTTTTGAAAGCCAGGTTTGTGGATACTTGAGTGACACTTGTGGAATAAATTTCTATATTTTTCTGACATTACCTGGACTTTGAGTGGATTTTTAAGGACAACAGTGTTTTTGGACACATGTAAGCCAGGAACACCTGCTAGTCAACATTTGCCATTACAGTACAACTGTTAAAACCAATGGCCTTAAAAAGTTTTAATGAGAAAAAGTTATGTCCTCTCCCAATAAAAGCAAAAATGCCCAAAAATGTCTTTAAAAAGAAAGAAAAAAAGAAGTTACGTCTTGTCAGCATTGCTAGGCAACAGGCTATACACTTTGCGATGCAACAATAAAGATGGGCACAGTTCCTGACCACGTCCTCATAAGGATGCGCCCCTGATTCTAGACACTGACATAAGATAAACGTAGGGCTTTTGGGGACCCTGGGGGTCTGAGGCACTTGGTTCTGTGAACGCCCACCACAAACACAAGAGAAAGCAAAGTCTTGAAAAAGTTGAGTTTATTTTCTATCAAAGTTTGAACCAAGTGAACATTTTACATCATATTTCTGTTTTTTGTTTTGTTTTACAATTTTTATCCAAAATTCACAGTTTAAGTGATAAAAGAAAAGGCGTCACAAATAAATTGATTCAAAAACATAAAGTGGGCTAAAAACAAACAAACAAACAAACAAACAAACAAACAAAACAAAACAAAACAACCAAATAAAATAACAATGTTTTTTGGAGCTGAATCTGATCAGAGTTTCCACAGACGTCAGAAAAACAACACACCCACTGAACATGCACACAAATACTCACTTATTAACACTGTTGTGTGTTTATCACTCATATCTACACAACAACAAACAGGCCTGTGAATATAACTGTTTGAATACAGTCATAAAGTTGAATTCTGTTTGGATTTGTCAGTGCTACACAGACATGTATTTAACATCAGTATCATCAGAACGGGATGAAGAAGCAGGAGAAGAAAAAACACTGGTCTGTGTGATTCATTTTTCATCAAGACACAGAAACAGTTCAGTATCCAGACACAAAATATAAGGTTACTCTCTGATTTTTCAGAGAAAATTTTGTCCTGAGAGGAAAACTGGAACAGGAGAAAAGGTTTTTACTGAGACAGAAAAACGTCACGTCTGGTCTAAACAGGAGCAGAGAATTTAAAATGATGTTAGCTTTTAAACCCCCTGAACAGAACTATTTCCAGGGAACACTAAAAAGTGATGAACCCACCTGGGACGCATCTGTTCAATGATTTTAAGTCATTGTCAAATCGATGAAGATGTTTTTATGAATGTGTTTGCATGTGTTGACCTCTCAGGGCCACCGTACGTTTCACTGGAATAATGAACTTGTTTGTCTCTATCACCTTCTCTTTTTGTTGATTATTTATTAACCATTGATAATTGTACACATGGTATAAAGATCTCATGGCGCCTGGTAACAGGGACATAAAATGCCACTAAATTATAAGTTAAAAAAAATTATATTCATTGTCAGGGTCACGATTTTTATCTTTTTCATGTAGTATTTGGAGTTATGCTACACTTAAGTGCTTTTATTATGAAGCTTACAGGAAGTCTGATAATATACTTATATTTGGACATATATTTTGAAAATCAGAGAACAATGTTAGTATATTTGGTTCTGTAAATAGTAGTAATACTATGTACTTTTGTTTTGAAATCAACATCCACTTCCTGTGACGCAGGAAACAAACAGTGAGAAGAGTGTGTTGTGACCTAAAGGTGACACACATTCAGAGGTGTAGAAATACCTGGGCTGGTGGATGGAGGCAGTCACTACAGCAGCTCGTTTCACTGAGCGCGCTCGTTTCAGGGTTCCTGACAAACCACATGGGCGGAGTCAGTTCTCATTTTACACAACCAGCAGCTGAATATGTCAACACAGATTCAGAGTTTTCATCATCAGTTAATCTACCAATGATTCTGTGATTGATCTTAGAACAATAATCATCTTTAATCTTCAGACAGAAAACCCTAATCTAATCCTGATTAAGTGATTGATTGATTTAAAGGCTGATCCTGAACATCTGGAGGTTAGCACTGTGCTAAAAGCTAAAGCTAAACCTTTACATCCTATTTTTCTACCTCTCATCCTTTCTGTTGTCGTACCAGAGCCAATCAGCTGGCTTCTTTCAACAGGAAATGTTGCTACTCGTTACAGGGACCTTTTTAAATGATTTATTTTTGTTGTCCTTTGTTGAGGTATCAGGACGCAGTGACATCATCAGCCAGAAACAAAGCCACAGTTTCCCTCATTTATCACTTTGTGTGCATCAGTGACCTGGCGAACGTCCACACAACAACTGCAGTTCACTGTCTCCAGATCAGTGATCTGAGATAACTGATGGAAACTTGGATTTGTTTAAAACCATCTCAGGTGTCCAGCAGAGTCGGGCCGACTGCGGCCGAGTGTCGGCTAACTTAGTGAAAGTCAGCTCCAGTTAGCAGCAGCAGCTGGGTCGGGTCACACCAGCATATTTGGGCTGATGGTGATGATGATGAAGATGTTGGGTAAGAAGCAACTGTAACAGGCTCATAATGAGGCTGAAGCTGTGACATGAGAGAGAGTCTGGGTTTCATACAGGTTCAAGGTCGGCTGCTGAATGAGCTGCTGCAGTGTCGGGTCCTCAGCCGATCCACCGTTTATCTCCTGTGTGATGAAGGCACGTGACGTCGGTGCGACTGTCTCGGTGTGTGTACAGTCCAGCTGACCTCGCTGATGTAGGTGACGTGTTCTCTGATCGACCTGCGGCTGTGTCCCTACATATACCAGACTCCGCCCACTGACCTCCAGGTGTGTCAGGGCTGGACAATATAGAAAAATAGAAACCATTTTGGTGCATCACTATGATCCCTTCAACAGTTTACAGACATCAAATAGGAAACGACAGGTTACAGCTCTATGAGTGCGTTACAGAAGTGGTCCTCTATTGCTGCAGGATAATACCATCAGGATGTTTCGACGTCTGGCTGCTTCTTGAGCTTCTCCTCATCGTTGTTGTTGTTGTTGTTGTTGTTATGGAGGCTGAGGTTCAGGTCGAAGCTGGACTGCTTCCTCAGAGCGCGTGGCATCAGCTTCTTCTTCACAAACAGTTTCTGGAGGAAGCGGTTGCTGACACTGAAGGGGCAGTAGCTGTGGATGAAATACATCAGGCCCACGCCAGGCCCCGCGAAGTAATGTGCCTGTGGCTGCGGGGACAGCAGCGCCTGGACAATGGTGTCGACAACGGGGCTGAGGTCGGGGTTGGCCTGCTGGGTGTGGCTCTGGAACAATTCCTTGGTCTCGGTCACGTAGTCCTCGCCATACTCTTCGAGCAGCCCCGGAGACAGAGTTTGCAGCAGCTGTTTGTGCTGCTGCTCCCAGTAGGAGTGGTTACTGGACTGACCTGCAGAGACAAGAGATCTGCGTTACCACGGCAACAACCTCAGCACACTGTTAAAACTTTTAGCAATATTATCATTGACTGAATCAACTCGTCGTCAACCTCATGTAAATATTAAAGTTAACACAACTTTAAGATTAAGCACTTATGTTCAGACTTCAGAACATGAGTTGTTCACAGACGTCTGAAGTGTTTCAGACTTAAAACCCTCCACAGACGTCACACTGTTGCTTTCACATTTTCACAACTTAGAAAAAATGATTCAGCTTCAGTCAACTCAGAGTCCAAGGACATAACATGTTAAAGTTGAAGCTGTTTAACGCGTTGGATCATGTAGGTAATTCAAATATAGTGAAATAACACGATGTAGATTATAAGATGCTGAAGTCATTATGTCAGGATTTCAAAATTTAAAGCATCATTATTTGTTATCTTGAGAGAGTAAAACATGAAGAATATAAAAAATATGAAAAAAGAATATGAACACTAAAAACGTGGTTTAATACCCTGAGAAAAGTAGATGTTTAATACATAAAGTACCAGTTGTTGTGAGAGACAGATTTATATCCCATAAACGCTGGATCCTTCATTTCCCATGATGCATCTGGATAGTGTCTTTCATTAGAGCCTCCCTGCCTGGTAAACCCACACCTCCAGCTTGCAACACAGGCTTCCTCCACTCTAATACGATCTCCGTCCGTACTAATGCAACTGAAAACACATATCTCGTGACCATTCAGTACACTGAGCATGTGCGAGTCGGTGGAAACAGGAAGCAGACTGTCAACTCTGCCGTTGATTAGTTCCAGTAAATCCTCTGAAGGAGGAAGAGCAAAGATTTAAAATCCAGAACTGAGCTGAACAACAGCTGCTGCAAAGACAACAAGGTCAGTAACACTTTCATTCATTTTCCATGTTGTTTCACCACTGGTAGTCCAGGCTGATAAGAGCCAATCAGGAGCCACCGTGGGCGTCTGCGTCAATGTTTCCAAAGGTCTCTGTTTGTGTCCATCCAGACTACAACACAACCTGCAGTTTTGGACTAAAACGGGTCCAGCAGCGTTTCTGCAAGTCTCTGTTTTAGGGGCTGAAGACTCTGGAGGAGAGTGGACGGAGGAGGAAACAGAGCAGAAGAGATGAGTTTAAAACTAAAATGCAGAAGAGATGATTTAAAACTAAAACAGAGAAGAAGAGATGAGTTTAAAACTAAAATGCACAAGAAGAGGTGAGTTTAAAACAAACCGTAGAAGAAGAGATGAGTTAAAACTAAAACATAAAAGAAGAGATTAGTTTAAAACTAAAATGTAGTAGAGTGGACAGAGTTTCAGTTTCAGAGAAGTAAATCACTTTCCTCTGTCACAGTTTGAAGTTTTAAAGCTGCAGCAGCTAAATGTCCCAGAGAAAACCACCAGAACAGAAAAACATATGTCGAATCAAATTCAGTACAAACTGTGAGCAGAGCAGTGCGAGGCAGCCGAGCTGTCTCAGCGTGAGTTCGAAGCAGCTGATCTCACAGTCATTGCTGAGAACACACAGTTTCACTGTTCGACACGGTGTCAGCACAAAGTCTGGAGAAAGTTCAGCGACTCCGTCGGCCGTCAGCCAAACTCAGCTGCTCTGAGACCAGCAGAGAAATGGCAGGATTAGAGTTTAAATGCAAACCTGTTCCTGCAGGATTAGAGTGTGAACAGGCGGATAAAGTGTACCGAGCTGTTTACATCTCCACTGTTGCGTCCAATCAGATAGCACACAGACTGAAGGAGGGAGCCTCAGAAACCTTTAGGTCCTGCAGGTCTGCTGATGTTCTTTGTGTCTACCTTTTTGATTGTAGCGTTATTTCACTTATTGTTGATATTGTATGGAGCTGTCGCTGCCTGGTTTTAGGGATTAACCTCAGGTATCAGTGAATTTAACACTTTTTATTTTTCAGAAATCAGTTTCAAATTTCATTCATCTGTTGTCTAACATGTTTAAATAACTGAGGATATTTCAAGCTGCTCAGGAGGTTCAATGACTCAAACCAGAACCATACCCAGGCTGTCCTGTCTGTCCAAAACCTGGAATCACTGGTCAACTATGACTCAGAATAATATCCTCCATACCCCCACCCTCCCTCTCCACTATATATGATGTTTACCTTCCAGTTAATCTTTGCCAAGTCCATCTTTACGCCAATGACACCGTCCTGTTTATCTTAGCTTTGATCAAGTTACTACCTCCAGACCTCCTCTATGAGATGTTTGAACTCAGACCTGAAATATTCCCTCTCCGATCCAGGGCTCAAAATATAACAGATACAGTTGAGGGCGTAGGTTTGGATTCAAAAGTGGGGGGAGGGGTGGAGGCACTAAACCTGCTACAGATAATAAAACCTGATTCTTGATTACAGATGATGCTCTGGTGCAAATATGACCCAGGATAATGTACCCAGGGTGAGTATATTGATTTCAGCCCTGAGTCGTGTCTGCAGGTAACCAGGTCACACATAGAGAAGTGTGAGAGACAAAACCCAAACCCAAACTTCTGAACTGATCAGAAGTTGACATGACTCTCTGAACGTAGGATTTCCCAATCTTGCAAGCAATCCCGCAGAAACCTGTTGTCTAACTCTGCCCTAATCTGTCAAAATGACGGATGATTTTTCTGTCATCATTAAAAAAAGATTTGGTTAACGCTACCCCTGTTGCTGAAACTCTTGTATGTTTTGTAAAATTTTGACTGCACCTCTGTTAAATCTGATGAACATCTCGACCGTGAAGTCTCCTGAACACAACTGCAACGCAGAGTCAAATAATAAGACATGATCTGCTTCTCAAACCCACATCAAAGATTAAAACAATTTGTCTTCTCCACCTCCGTGTGACTCCAGCCCTCTGATCACATCCATCCATCACGCAAGACTTTCAAAATCACACATCAGCAATTTGTAGTTTGTGTGTGTGAGAGCAGATGGTGTGTCCCACATGTGGTTGTCGTTATGAAAGTATTCTCCTCAGCAGGAGGCCTGTCATCGGGTTCAACATGAGACCAAACCACAACACACAGGCCTGGAGGAAGTCACAGCCAGAGGAGGAGGGCCAACTTGATTCCTGACTGATCAGGATCAATAAGGACCTGAGTGGCTATTTCCATGTCTCACCTCTACTCTGACTGCATCTGTTGTGTCTGTGCAGCAAACAAACACATGGTGATACTCAAGTCAACGTTTCATGTGTGGATTGTGTTTGTCACATGGAATCACACCCTTTATTATTACGCTTTTTATTCTCAGTTCCAGGAAACACTGGGTCCAGTAAACATGGATCTACTGGTCACAGCACGTCTACAGGTAACGCAGGGTCAAAACTGAGCCACCCAGGTTCAAAAGTGTGTGATTTTTAGATGTTGGAACAGTGTTTACAGTCAGTAACTCTAACCATCATCACTGCTGTTCAGGAGGCAGACTGAATCCAACGCTGTTCACACAGATTTCAACTGTTTTCTGGTGATTTTCTGTGTTATAGTTTGTTTTTTTAATGCACAAACTGAAAATGTGGAAAAGAACAGGTGAATGTAAAAACCCTGACTGACTTCTCAGGGCCCAGGCTGTGAGCATGCACCTGTCCCTGCTCTCCCTCTTCAGTCAGCAGTCAGCCATGTTTACTCCACATTAAATCTGATTATTTTTACCTGGCGTTTGGTTTAAAACAACATGAGTTTAATCTCAGTTTCTCTTCTACAGTCACACGCTGATGAAGATGATCCAACACAACTGCCCTACTCTTTAAAAGAAACACTCAGCAAACAGCCAATCGAACAGCAGCGTGGGTGGGGGAGGGGCAAGGGGCGGGGCTCGCCAGTGTTACCTGTCTTGTATGAGGACGGCAGGATGATGGAGACTCCGACTCCCCAGGGCTCCAGCTCGTGTCGCAGCGTGTTGATGAAGAGGTTGAGAGCAGCTTTAGATGCTCCGTACGCTGCCAGGCAAGGAAACGGCTGGTCACCTGCAGACACAGGTATACTGTGGTCATGACATCACACAGAGACTGACCAATCACCTCTGTGAGTCATCTAAACTACAGAAACAGTAAGAAACAGACCATATGCTCCTCTGATGCTTCACACTGAGCTTCAGAGCTCAGTCTTCCACTTGGAAAATCAAGGTCCACTTATTCACTTGTACGAGGACCTTCAACTGCACCTTCAACAACTCAGTCACCATGAGGATAGCTCAGCAGACCAGCTCCCAAAAAGACCCGTTTTTGTAGATAGGGAAGATAAGTTCTGTCTCAGAGGTCACCATGAGGGTCTCTGTAATTTTTCTTAATAAGAAAAATCACTATAA
Organism: Trachinotus anak; assembly: GCF_046630095.1. Lineage (NCBI taxonomy): Eukaryota > Metazoa > Chordata > Actinopteri > Carangiformes > Carangidae > Trachinotus > Trachinotus anak. The sequence goes on along the minus strand of NW_027273862.1, from coordinate 30,744,408 downwards.
ATGTGTAGCACTGTGCTTGTTTTGGCCAACAGAGGGGGGTGTCTGCTAGCTACAGCAGCGTCAGAAATGATGTTAAAACCATCAATTAGAGTTATCCAATTAAAATTTTCTTTTTTTTTTGTTGTCTCCAGGTAGAGAAAAGGTTAGTACTCATTGGTTAGCAGTTCATAACCTGGCAGTAAACATCAAAAACAAACATACCCAAAGTGTGAAGTTGAAAAAATAGGTTTCATGTAGAAGGGAAGAAGACAAAGTTGCCCGACTGCCCGCAGTTGATTTCACATGACAATATTCATGACTCAGAATACTTTTATGAAACTGTTTGAATCTTTTGATCTGTTAAGTCAGACTTCACGACCTCTTCAGAGGTGGGGAGTCACCACTGTTTCTCTGACTTGTTGGTTTATGTTATATGGTTTTTGTGCTCTTGGTTTTTTGTAAACATGAACTGAACAGTTGAATTGTGGAGAAGCCTCCACTCCAACACTGGTCTTCCAACTCAAATACACAACTGCTGAAGTCCCAGTAAGCTCAAAAACTCACTGGAGACAGACAGAGCGCACTGCAATAGTGTTTATTCTTTGAACAAGAAATAAACCTGAGCTGGCTCCAGAGCCAAACTGAATATACAATGTCTAAACCTCATCCTTTATGCCATTCTCTTGGGTGGAAGATCCACCTTATTTTCCAAAAACAACCAATCTTTGCCCTGGAGCCCAGGAGATAATGGATCATGGATAATGGCAGAAAGTCCCCTGAGACCTGCCAATGGCTAGGAAGCCCTTGACCAGGGTTCCCTCACCACACAGCAATATGGTGTGCCTGTTTCCCAGCTCTAAGAGCTGGTGAGAACCGAGCTCTCCCTCCTTTCTCACACTCTTATCTCCTGAGGTCCTCAGACTTTTAAACTTTACTCTGACCCAGGTGCATGTTATCACACATTTCTAATGCCCAGTTACATGCTGTCACAAACTTGTAATCATATAATTTTATCGTGAACATAGTTGATGTATTAAATGATTCAGCATTTGATATATTTTATAGTAAAGAAAACATCTTAATCATATTAAATCACATAACACATTGCAGGATGTATTTTGATGTTGTTTGATCATTTTATATTTCTTTGTCTACTCCTAGTGAAAATTACCACAATACTACGCTGCTTTGAACGAACTTTAAACTGGTCGCCAGTGTCCAGGTGAGTTTTAAGAGGCTCTTTTAAGAGTTTTTTTTTTTTCTTTTTTTTTTGCTTCCTCTGTTTATGGTTCATGTAGAAAAAATAGCAAAAACAACACAATTATCTTCCATAGATTTGACCCGAGTTTGGATATTTTAATTTTAATTTCATAAATCTTCTCACTTTAACTTTAAAGGTAAAACTGCAGCACATCTTTTCTTAAGTTTTGTCACAGTTTCTTTAGAATCACTTGATATTTTTCTAAAATTCTACTTTACATTCACCAGGAACTTTAATCTATTTAACTGTAGCTTGTAGCCCACACATAAAATTGTCCATCGCTTTTAGCAAACTGGCATCAGTAAGTGTTGTGAGCTATGTAAACAGTATAATGTTGCCATGGATTAGGTAAATCAGCTGTGAGCTACAACTTAAGATCTGTTTTTTCTCTATATCTGTTTCCATTCAGTCAAACTGTCTCATTAAAGTAGCTGAATCAACTGTGATCAGCTCCTTGTCTGCAGTGCATTATGATGTTCAGACGACGTTCAATGGATCACTGTGATACTGACGGAAACCTAAAAACTGGAGGATTCTCAGTGAAGTTCTGCAGCCTCTGTTTCTCTGGGTTCTAAGTGGATTCCTGGAGCTTTATTGTGGAGGGATGTCAGAGATGATGATATCTCAGGAAGCGGAGTCACACTGAATCAGCTCAACATGTGTTTATCGTGTGTGTGTGTGTGTGTGTGTGTGTGTGTGTGTGTGTGTGTGTTCAAGTCTGAGAAAACAAATCGTTTTTTAATAATCTATTAAGTTCTACAGTTATTGGTTGTGCATTACCGTATCATCACCATTGTTATACATTTCATAATGTCTGACGTATTTGTAGTGTTCCTGAGGACGACCACACACGTCTTAGTTTAAACTCTGCACACATTTGTGAAAATCGAATGTGCAGATGAGCTTGAAATCTGCTGAGCAGAGTCATTCTGTTGGGGCGGGGGGTATGGAGGGGGTGGGTGGTGGGGGGTGAACCTCAGTGATTGATTTGGTTTTACTCCGATGCTTTGGCCAAACTACAGAGCTGAGTTGGACAAACAGACGGCAGAGAGACGAGCAGTGGCAGCTCTGTTTGTTTGGTTTGGCTCTTTCAAGGCAGCAGTCATTTCATCTGCGGTTCAGCTGTTCTGGAACATTCAATTAAGATTTATTACAACATCAGTGTGTGTGTGTGTGTGTGTGTGTGTGTGTGTGCATGGAACACACCGGCGGGGCTGGAGATGGTGACGAGCCGTCCTTTGGCCTGACGCAGCAGCGGCAGGAAGCTCTTGGTGACGCTCACAGTGCCAAAGAAGTTGACCTCCATGCAGCCGCGGAAGTTGGACATCAGCGACAGCTCGGCGTCTCCAAAGTTCACGCACACTCCGGCGTTGTTTACCAAACCCCACAGACCTGCCAGACACACACATACACGCCAAAGATTAGAGACCGGTGTGTTTATACAGCGGTCCTTGACCTGGTTGTGGACCAGTGCAGGAGAGAAATCAACATGGATACTGACATCATGATGTTCTGATGATCCCAGATGGAATCTAGTGAAACACTGAAAGACGTTAAACGTGTCTTTTTTTTGTTTAAATTAATTTTTTGGGGCATTTTTAAGCCTTTATTTTTTTGGGGGGGGGTTGTCCTACCAACTGTAAGTGAAACCTGTTAAGTACAGTTATAACAGAAATGACAGTACATGTGACTGTGCTCAGGAACGGTGCTTCTCCTTCTGCTCCATCAGTTTGATGATCTGAGTTCACATTCACATCTGTCAAAACATATGATGAGGATATGATGTGCTATTGTATTTTATAGTTTATAATTTAATTGTTTCTTACATTATTGTCTCTGTTATTGATTACAGACCAAAACAAATTTCAAATTAAAAGAAAAAAAAAAACAACTTCTGGTTGAACCTGTGACCTGAACCACATCAGCACAGGTTAAACTAAGGCCAAGGTTTCAAACTCACAGCCACAAATCATTTAATAATTAATTAATTAATTAATCAGCTATTTATCAATTATTAGTTGATATTGTACTCTGATTCAAAGTAAACACAATCAAACCAGCAAACACTTTGGTTTCTGTGCGGGTCTGGGGCCCCCGGGACCCTGGATCTGTCAGCTCCTGTGTGAAGTCTGCTCACATGTTAACTCTTCAGTGACATCATTATGAACTTTATTTACCCTCTGAGGTTATATACTGTGGTATTTATACTTTTACTCCTCCTGAATACTTCCTCCACTGCACTCTCACAGTCTGAGTGTGTGATCACAACCTCTACACACTGTCAACACATTCAGCTCTCTCTCTCTCTCCTTCTGCTAGTGTAAACAAGCCTGGCTTGGCCTTATCTGAGGCGGCTGACCCAGAATCCCACTCTTTGTTTAGCGAGTCGCTGTGGGAGCTTTGTTTAAGTCTGAACTGACTCAGAGCTGATGAAAGATAACCAGGAAAAGAACAGCAGGCGGCAGAGCGCCAAACACCTGATAACATCCTGTCTGCAGTCTGGAAGATCAGCAGGACGATGGTGAAAACTCACATGTTTCTACATGAGAGGAAGTGGAAGGATTTGCAATTATCATCTTTATTACTGTGCTCATTAGATTATAATTAAACACTGTAAAACATTCTAATTATTGCGATGGGTCTAGTATTGATTATCTGCTGACAGAGTCCTAGAGGCTCTGAAACCAGACTGATCACAGGTAAATCTGGCTGTGTCAGAGCTTCAGCTGTGTGCATGTATTTGTGTGTGTGTGCACAATACTAATAAACAAGCTGACTATACCAACATCAACCAATCACAGCCTGCACACACACACACACACACACACACACACACACACATAAAACCACCACACAAACTGTTCCACAGAGGGCACATGGGAGTGTGTTGAGTGTGTGTTGGTGACCTTTTCTTGCAGTTCTTTTATTACATTCACACACCCACCCGCCCACACACATACGTGCATGCGCGCGCGCACACACACACACACACACACACACACACACACACACACACACTATCCTTAAATGACTCGGAGGTACAGCCAGCAGTCTGAGCTGTCTAATTACAAAGCCAGTGGGAGCTGCAGGTCTGAACCAATCACAGAGTGACCCAGGAGCCTCTCTCAGCTCTGATTTCTATGTGTGAAACATGAGACGCCACCTCTCCATCTCTGCACCGCTCCACCACTGAATCCCCTCAGATACTCCTCTCCTCTTAAATCAATTCAAGCCGTTTTAGATATTTTATTATTTGAGCAACTTTCCCACATCACTGCTGCCTCTGCTGCTTCTGCACTTCACTGATTTCCTAGAAGGCCTCTGGACTGAGTCCACCACACATTCCTGCACAGCTCCAGAACACTCTGCCTCCAAACACGAAAGAAACACACAGCACAACCGCAGAGAGGTTAAAGGAACAGTCCAACAGTCAGTGAAGCCTCCTTCAGTACAGAGTACGCTGGGCTAAAATTAAGTTGGGGATTAGGGGCCTCTGACCGTTCCAATTAAGACTTGGACCCCCCCCCAAGAGAGAAACAGTTCAGGGGGGTTGAAACATATATATAACATATATCCTTCTTACCTCTAATTGTAATATTAAAATATATTTTTCATATTAATGTCTGAAAGAATTCAGATACCCCTAAAATGGAACGTGCCATTTCTTAGCTTTCATGTTAGTTGAACATCTCGTCTGCCTGTGTAACCAGGGATGTTCAACCCCCCAGGTTTGCACTTTATATTGAGAATTTAGCTCGAGTTAATGTGCTGTTCCTAAATATACTCTTCTCAAAAGGTAAATTCATTTATAGTCTGGCCAGAAAGTGGTGGCAGAGAGGCATTTATTCTGAAGCACAAGTTGACCCGGACTGCTGTCAGGCTGCTGTCCCTTTCAGAGAGGTGGCTAGTTGTTACACCTGGCTTCAGTGTGCAAAAAGATGCTAGGAGTGGTCATCCTGTGCGGCGAAGATCTTTGTTTTTTCCCCTCGTGTACCGCTCATCGGAAGCTGAGCTCAACAAAACTAGATTTATAAATAAGAATTCGGCACAGAAACAGTCGATTGAGGAGCTGTGACTCAGTAGATCTGCGTTGAACCTCTTAGAACCGACAATCGATATCCCGGTGAGTTAGGGCTACTTCTTGATATGTAGCTTTAGCAGCTAACTACATCACCGAGATGTTACATGCTGCTAAAAAGTTAGAGGTGAGCCTTGTACTGTTACTAAAACCAGTCGGGATAATCTGGAAGAAGGTAAAATCATCTTATGAACACATGATGACTTTGTTTATGTACTTTACAAGTTTTGTGTAGTTGTTGATGAGTTTATCTGTTGTGTAGAGCGATGCCTGTAACACATGTTCATGTAGCTAAGCTTCTGGTGAGTGTCAAACTGAAAAATGAATGTAATGTACACTACCGTTCAAAGGTTTGGGGTCACCTAGACAATTTTGTGTTTTCCATGAAAACTCACACTTTTATTTATCAATTGAGTTGCAAAATGAATAGAAAATATAGTCAAGACATTGACAAGGTTAGAAATAATGATTTTTATTTGAAATAATAATTTTCTCCTTCAAACTGTGCTTTTGTCAAAGAATGCTCAATTTGCAGCAATTACAGCATTGCAGACCTTTGGCATTCTAGCTGTTAATTTGTTGAGGTGATCTGGAGAAATTTCACCCCACGCTTCCAGGAGCCCCTCCCACAAGTTGGATTGGGCTTGATGGGCACTTCTTGCGTACCATACGGTCAAGCTGCTCCCACAACAGCTCAATGGGGTTGAGATCTGGTGACTGCGCTGGCCACTCCATTACAGATAGAATACCAGCTGCCTGCTTCTTCCCTAAATAGTTCTTGCATAATTTGGAGGTGTGCTTTGGGTCATTGTCCTGTTGTAGGAGGAAATTGGCTCCAATCAAGCGCTGTCCACAGGGTATGGCATGGCGTTGCAAAATGGAGTGATAGCCTTCCTTATTCAAAATCCCTTTTACCTTGTACAAATCTCCCACTTTACCAGCACCAAAGCAACCCCAGACCATCACGTTACCTCCATCATGCTTGACAGATGGCGTCGGGCGCTCTTCCAGCATCTTTTCAGTTGTTCTGCGTCTCACAAATGTTCTTCTGTGTGATCCAAACTTCACACAGACCTCAAACTTCGATTCGTCTGTCCATAACACTTTTTTCCAATCTTCCTCTGTCCAATGTCTGTGTTCTTTTGCCCATATTAATATTTTCCTTTTATTGGCCATTCTCAGATATGGCTTTTTCTTTGCCACTCTGCCCTGAAGGCCAGCATCCCGGAGTCACCTCTTCACTGTAGACGTTGACACTGGCATTTTGCGGGTACTATTTAATGAAGCTGCCAGTTGAGGACCTGTGAGGCGTCTATTTCTCAAACTAGAGACTCTAATGTACTTGTCTTCTTACTCAGTTGTGCAGCGGGGCCTCCCACTTCTCTTTCTACTCTGGTTAGAGCCTGTTTGTGCCGTTCTCTGAAGGGAGTAGTACACACTGTTGTAGGAAATCTTCAGTTTCTTGGCAATTTCTTGCATGGAATAGCCTTCATTTCTAAGAACAAGAATAGACTGTCGAGTTCCACATGAAAGTTCTCTTTTTCTGGCCATTTTGAGAGTTTAATCGAACCCACAAATGTGATGCTCCAGATTCTCAACTAGCTCAAAGGAAGGTCAGTTTTATAGCTTCTCTAACCAGCAAAACTGTTTTCAGCTGTGCTAACATAATTGCACAAGGGTTTTCAAGGGTTTTCTAATCATCCATTAGCCTTCTAACGCAATTAGCAAACACAATGTACCATTAGAACACTGGAGTGATGGTTGCTGGAAATGGGCCTCTATACACCTATGTAGATATTGCATTAAAAACCAGTATGTATAGAGTATATTTCTGATTAGTTTAATGTTATCTTCATTGAAAAAACTGTGCTTTTATTTCAAAAATAAGGACATTTCTAAGTGACCCCAAACTTTTGAATGGTAGTGTATGTGAGTTACACTGTGAGCCGTCGGTTAAGAAAAGGGATGTGTCTAATTCCTGTTCTTGTCACTCAGAGTGGTTTCACAACTGCTGTGGTTGGTTATGGGTTTATGCAAAGGTGAAAAGGCCACTGTGAAGCAGAGACTTTATTGAAGTATATCTAAATGAACATCTATTATGGACCTGAATGAATGATTTTCCTGCACATTTGTGTAGGCTGGTTTTTTTAGTGGAGCTCTTCAGTTGGACCTTCAGTGCTTGTCTGTCCATCGTCATCCATCGTCATCCTTCCCGGTTGACGTCCTGGTCGCTGCCTTACCATCGTCCCCATCTTCACTCCATCAATGCCGTGATAATCACCTTGGACTTCATTGATGAACATTCTTGAAGAAAGAGTGTGGTAGGACTTTCTGAGTGCACTCACTTTATTTTCCTCTTATTTGATTACTCTTTAAATTCATTTGGTTCCCCGCATTCTTTTGAACTTTGAAAATATTTTTTTCCCCTGAGATCTCAGAGGTTTTCTTTGGGTTTTGGTCGACCAATTGTAGGTTGACAGCGTTAAAAGGACGGACAAGGACATTTAAAAAATTTTAGCCAGGTTTTGTTGGTGCTTACACTTAACATACCATATTGCTGTCGACCTACCTGGTCAGATAAAAGAGAAGATACATTTCTTTTACGAAGACTTGAAACTAGCGATTGAGACCATAAACTCGTTATGAAAACGTTTACTGGGGTCATAAACCAAGAGAGAAGTAGGGTCATTTTCTCATAGACTTCCATACAATCGGACTTCTTTTTGCAACCAGTGGAGTCGCCCCCTGATGGTCAGTAGATAGAATGCAGGTTTAAGGCGCTTCCGCATTGGCTTCATTTTCCGGAGCCGGTGTCGAAGTCCATTTTTATATACAGTCTGCTTATCTTAGCTAGTTTCTAACTTTAATCTTAAGTTACAGTTTAGCTAACTAATGTTAACTTGTTTCTACCTTTAGCCTCAAGTTACAGTCTAGCTAACTAATGTTAGCTAGCTGATAGCGCACCCTTTCATTTGCAGTGTTAGCTTGTCATTTCATCACCAATATAAATTGTCAAATATGATCTAATGTCAGCAAACACTGGAGCTCAGTCCTGAGCAGCGACGGAGGATCAGCTGTTGTAGAGATACGTGTTGACATCAATACAGAGTTTATTATTTCATGTGAACAGTCTTTGTGTCTGTGGTTCAGTCTTTGACCTTTTTGACACCAGCTTCTATCACAGACGCCTCCTTTGCTTTCACTCAGGAATTCAGGAGTTTTACCTGAGTGATGTATGAGAATAAATCAAAGGAAATGTAAATCTGAGAAGAAGATAAAGGACTCCTGCTCTCCCAGGAAATCAGACGATGCTGGCTCCAGGCAGGCCGAGGCGGAGCTGTCACTCTACCAAACTTTGTCTTTTATATCAGCAACAAGTTCTTCTATTTCCTGTTTCAAACTCCATGGAGACACCATGCTGTTCTCCCAGGAGGTGGACCTTGAGGCTAATTGAAATCTCTAACATCTCTGAAAATGTCTGCTGTTTTCATAGCATCTTTAGAAAGTGAACAGTTCACAGAAAGCCCCCCCCCCCCCCCCCCCCCCCTGCAGTCTTTACCTCTGAGGCCCAGCTTGGCCTTGGTGTCCAGCAGGGCCTGTTGGACTTGCTGTGGCTGGGTGATGTCCACCTGGAGGAGGGTGAGGCGGGGGGAGCAAGTCCTCTGCAGCTCTCTGGCTCCGTCTCCTGTCAGGTCCAACACTGTGGCAAACACCTCAAAGCCCAGAGCGTCCAGACGCTTCGCCGCTGCGTTCCCGAAACCAGAGTCACAGCCTGCAGGGACACAGAGACAGACTTATTACCACTCCTCACTGGTGATGCTGCGCTGCACAGACAGACCTACAAACAAACTCCCATCAGTAAAATCATCACACAAATAAAGATGACATTTCTCTAATGTGGCTACAATCCCACCAAATCCCTCCATGTCCTCAGCTCCTCCCTGTGAGCAGTGGGGCTGCACTCAGGTGCAGCATGAAGCAGTCACATTCAGTTCCAACACACTACACAGTGTGTTGACTGTTGAGTCTTGTTAACTGTGTGTGACTGTGTGTGTGTTCAGCTGAAGTCACACTGAACATTGTGTTACGGGAAGAAATCAGGGGGTTTTTGGAAGCAAGAAAAAAGAGCGGCAGATGTGGATCCAGAACAAATAAAAGGGGGGCAGGGTGGTGGGTGGGGAGTAATAACAGCTCAGACTGTTTTTACATATTGAACCCCGTGACAGATGTGTGATTACACAAATGAAACCCACAGCATTCAGAGTTTTCAGCAGGCCAACCCGGTCTCACTTCTGTACAGCTGAACAGCAAATGTCTGTGTTTTCCATTTACATAATGAGGAAACGCTGCTCACATGTTTGTTTTCCAGCAAAATATCCACATTTCCAAAACCACTGACGTTAACCAGTTCACCAACCTTCACTCACTGAAATAATCAATCAGTCAGACTCACGGTGTGAAAATTGCATTCTGCAAAGAGTAGGGTTCTGCTTCTTCAGGCCTTGACCCCCACACCTGGTAATTATTCACAGAAATGAGGACTCAGATTCAAATAAGTGCCTGGGAATTATTCTCTCCAATATTTTTACATTAAAGTGTTTTGTTCAGGTCTTATGTAAAATACACCTGTTTGAAAATATTCATGTTTTCATTTTTTACCATCCATTGTACCATCTGTCCATTTGAAGGAAGCTGCTGCTGGTAGATTACAGTCAGATTTTACAGTGTATAACTTGTGTCCATCAGAAGAAACTGAAGTGTGAACTGGACCCAGTGATCTTCATGCTCCCTCCCTCCTGATGGCGACAGGACGTCGGAGGAAACAGTTTGGACCTGCTGAAGTTTGACGTGAGGCTCAGGTGTAACTGATGTCACCTGGATTATCTGGAACAGAGCGGACATGACTGGAACATCGTCCTCCCCCTGCTGCAGCTCTTATCAGCTCGTCAGCCAGCAGACGTTTGGATGTGGAGCAGTCTGACAGCTGCTGTCAGCGCAGGTTTGGACGGAGCTCTGTCTCTGCTGAGTTAAACCCACAACAGTTTTCATGGATCAAGTTCAAATGTAATGAAATTTGACACGTGTCGCCCGTCAAGATTAACGTGTAGAAAACTGTTGTTACTTCCGTCAGTCGACTTGTGACAAACTGCACAGCAGCTAATCTGTCAGCTGATCTGTCTGAAGGAGGTGACATCTCTGTTCTTCATCCTCTGACTGAGACAGAGACAGAATCAGACCTGTCTGAGCTGCAGCAGCAGACCCTGAGTTTACTGAGCCAAGGTGAGTTTCAGTCTCCTCTGTGAGGAAGATTCTCATATTTGATGTGTCAGGGTACAACCTGTCCTCTGACAGAGAACATGTCTGAGCAGTTCAGGTCTGATGTTGGGACATCGACATGCTTTTCACCTTAAATTCCCCTTCATCTAAAAAAACAGTAGCTATATCACAGTTGTTTGAGCAGGGTTTCTGTGTACTCCAGCTCAGGCCCTGACTCACACCTGAGGGCCCTGACTACAGTTGGACTGTGTCTGCAGGTGGGGCCGGTTCATGCTGAACTCACAATAATAAAAGTGTTCATTCATTCCCAGAGCAGTAACATTTATTTTCTGAGAAAAACAGATGAGCAGACCTGTCGTCTCAGGGTTTCTGCAAACTTTCAAACAGCAGAGACATTTGTGTCCACACGTCCACATATGTTTCCCAGAGGGACACAGAGTCCCTCACAACAGCCACCATGGGGATCTGTCATGTACCCTGCGACTCCCCAGCTTCCCAGAAGTCCCGGCACCTACAACCTGATCCTGTGCAGTACTCACTGTTCCGTTTGTTCTTTTGTGCGGCGGGTGTCTGAAAGAGCTCTGCTGGCAAGAGTGTGGAGGCGTTGGCTCGCTGCCGCACTCCGTGTCCTTGGAGGCTTTCCATAGTCATGTCCCGAGAAGAAAGATAGAGTGAACACTGGCTCCAGGAATAAATACGACACACACACACACACACACACACACACACACTGCGTTTTCACATGCCAGCCTCTCAGTGTTTCATTGTTGTGTGCAGTTTGACAGCTATGTGTGTGTGTGTGTGTGTGTGTGTGTGTGTGTGTGTGTGTGTGTGTCCAGGTTTCCCGCTGTCAGGTCTCTTTGCTTTCACACTCAAATAAAACTGATAAAATAATAATAAAATAAAAAACTGATTTTGATTTGTGTTTAATTCCTTCCAACCCTTCCTGTTTCCAGGTTTTTTAACTGGGACAGATGAAGACGAGTGAGATGAAGATGAGCATGATAACAACAACCAGTGTCACTGTGACATTTTAATCCTCCCAGAATTTCAATCCTGAACAAAACCCTCTGGAATAAAGACAAAATCTTGATCCTTCTAAAAATCAGGTTGGTTATTTCTGTTGTCTTGTAATTATCATGTTATTACTATTTTGTTACCATGTTATTACTACACTCTTTTTTTAAGCCTCTGCTGCCTGTTTGTTTGCTTTTTTTTTTTTTTTTTTTTGCCCTTAACTAATGCTGGATGTACACACTATTCCATGTTTGTCACTTAATCTCTTCAGTGCCACTAAGACTCAAGATTCAAGGTCCAAGAATCAAAATTCAACAATCCAGAATCAGGATTCAAGATTCAAGATTTAAAGTTCAGGATTCATTTGGACCACACCCAAATCCAACGCTTCCTGGATTGTACCAAAAACAGCTTTTGGTGGGGCTGAAACAGAGTCAGTGTCTTTAAGTTGTGGTATCAGAGTGACACAGTTTCTGTTGAATCCTCCAAACCCTCTGACGGAATTCGTGTGTTGTCTTCATCAGGACACGTGCTGCTCAAAAACGTCCTCGTTTTAAATGTCAGTGATTTTTCTGTCTCTCTTTAGCCTGCGTGTCCCCAGGTCTTCAAGAGGCGGAGCCTCCAGACCACATACTGTGCCACATTCTTCACCCCGTCCACCGCCGACCTCTCACAGCAAGTACACAGGAGGCGTGGACTCCAGTTTCAGAGAGACTGACAGAAATGGAGTCTGTGCTGCTAATTCTGACTGACGAACGCTAACACCACCCGGCTGTCCACATCTGTCGGGCCCCTGTGAGGACAGCCAAGTTCCTCTCTGAAGCACAAGCTGACAGGAAGATCCACAGTGTAGGTGGATCATTAAAGCAGAAGATGAAACTCTACAAAGCTGACAGTTTGGGCTGCAGCTGAACATGTGTGTTATCGCTGCAGGAGACAGATCAAGCTCTGTGGAGGAATGGTGTTACATAACGGGGCCAAGGCTCTGAGGGGCCCCACAGATGAAGAAATAAGCATGGATGTGTTGCAGAGACAGCTGAACATCTGCACACAGCAGCTCCACCCTCACACACACACACACACACACATCAGGTTATTATACTGATCTGAAACATTATTGGTCCACAAGTAAGAAAAAGATTTATTTCTGTTGCACTTTCAAAACAAAAGTTACAGAGTACTTCACAATAAAAGCATTAGATATTAAACAAAAAGCTACAAAACATAAATAATTAAAAAAGCAAAACTCAGTTTAGTAAATTGAGAGAGTATAAGTGAGTCCTGAGAAGTTTTTTTTTTTAACATGTCAGTTTAATTAGATGATCTAATAGTATGCAATAGTAAGTGATACCAGTTGAGGGGTAAAAAACAGTAAAAGCTTGGGCTCTTTCTATTTTCAGCCAAGCTCTGAGAGCATGCAGCTCACTCTGGTAGGCTTCAAGAGACTTCAAGTTACTTGATGGACACAGCGATCCAGAAATGTCCTCAGGGACAGAGCCTGATGGTCTGTGACTCAACTGGACCAACACTGGAGTAATGAGCTCTCTGAGTTTTTGTCTTTGTTGTGGACAGCTGCAGCAGATGAGTCAGTGAGGATAAAACAGAAATCTGAACAGTATTTATGGAGGCAAAATGAAGACAGACAGAAAAATGAAACCTTAGTTAAAGTAATTTAAAGTCCAGGATAGTCTGCAACAGAGGCTGGTGGTCGTGGGGCTCTGTTTAACCTGCACTGGTGGAAGTGTTCACACAGGTTTTTTGCATGCACAGTCATGGTCGTGGTCATACATTTTGGGTTGGACACCGGAAGTCTTCGTGGACCCCCACTGATGTGGTGAAGAAGTTTACATCATGACGATGTAGAAGGTATTTGCTCAGTGTAAAGTGGCCTGTGTATGAGGCATAGATCAGGGTGAATTTATTAAACCATTTCTAAAGCTCTGAGTGTTCCCAGGAGAACAGTGGAAACAATAACTATGACATGGAAGAAGTCTGGAACTCTTCCTAGAGTTGACTGTGCAGCCAAGACTGAGTAACCAGGCTGGAGGGGGCCTGGTCAGGGAGGACACCAAGAACCCAACAGTCACTGTAACAGAGGTTTAGAGATGGAGAACCTGCTGGAAGGACGACCATCTCAGCAGCTATCCATGAATCAGGTCTTTATGGTGAAGAGACTGCACAGAGACACTGTGGGTAACAGACATGACAGCAGCATTTAAAGACTGAGAGCAGAAGGAACAAGACTCTGGACTGATGAGACTATAACTGAACCCTCTGGGCAGAACTCCAAACAGTATGTCATCAGGTACTGCTCATCACCTGGATAATGCCATCCCTGCAGTGGTGGGGGCAGCATCATGCCCTCCCCTTCCTTCCAAAAAAGAAAAAAAAAACTGATGAAAAGTTGGACATGACAAGTCCATATTATGATGACTTATTAGATAAAGTTTGTGAGATTGTATGTTAAAGAATTGTTGTCGTGTTAAGTAATTTTTTTGAATATTTAATATATTCTTTACCTGAAATGGCTCCACAGATGATAAATGACCAGCAGCTGTGTGTGAGCGGGCTGATGTTAAAGGTTTAAAACAATAATTTTAAAGAAGAAGACGAATGTTGCAGGTTTGCAGGAGGACAAGGACATGAGACGTCAGTCTGTTTTATTAAAAAGCTCCAGAGAGGCGGGAGGAGAGAAACCTGTCTGTTGCTGTAGTTGAAAGGTCAGGGTGTCTTTTTATCCGGCAGACAGATGCATCTGGAAATCATCACATCACGTTTCATCTTAATCAGTGCTGTCAGAGGAGAGCTCCATCATTTACACTGGAAAACACTGGGGATGTTACCAGGTCGCACAGGGTTCAAGACACCCAACAGTTCCCTGATGAGTTTCAGTCTGTTCTTGAGAAGCTTCAAGGAGTCTTAGATGTGGTTCTATCTATCCTCTGAGTGGATCACGTATCCTTCATGGGGTTTCTTTAACATGCTTAAAGGTTCTATGCATCCCTGAAGAGTTCTGAACATTCCTTGGGAAGGGTTTAAGAGTTCTTAAGGATGTTCTATTTATCCTTCAGAGGCTTCTAGAGAATTTTGGAGAGATTTTAGGAGGGGCTTGATTGGTTGGAATCCTTGACAAGGTTCTATGGGTCTTTGTTGATGTTCTAGTGATCTGTAAAGAGATCCTTAATGATATTATAGGAGTCATTGTTTAAGGTAGGTATAAGGTTGTGTAAAGCTATAAGAGTCCTTCTAGATGTTCTCAGGGGTCTTTGAGGAGGTCTTTGATGTGGTTCAAGGGATCTTTGAAAAGGCTCAAGTAGTCCTTGAAAAGGTTCTGTTGGTGAGGTTAGAAATCTCTGCTGAGATGAGAGGGTTCCTCCATGTGTGCTTGAGAAGATTTTTGATCAGGGTTCTCCTCCAAGATATATGCTTATTGTTTTCTTCATAGCCACTTCATATGTTGAATAACTTGATGATATGTTGGTGAGTAGGGAAATGACTGTGTGCAAAACGAAGTGGCGTGGAAGCATGTGAACTCAGTGTTATAGTGTTATGGTACTCAAAATATTTTCCCAAGGTCGGCAGCTCTGTAAGTGTCACTGTTCGTCTTGTACGGGCTCTGGTGATCGTTACTAGGAATCTAGGGATCTTCGGTAGTTTCTTTGGTCTGAATGTCCTAGGTGGAATTAGGGGTTCTATTTCAGTGTATGACTCAGCAGATGTTAAAAGAGATGAACACGGTGGAGCTGATTTCAGATCTGTAAACTTCACAGTCACTGTTGACTGACACCCCATGGGGGGGTACCCATGGTGAACTCCGGGACTCTGTTTCTGCCCAGATGTTGAGCAACATTTTCAAAAATGCTGCTGGTGTTTGTTCTGTTGCATAAAGGAAAATGATTTTCTCTGAGAACACAACCCCATCACACAGTGAAGGCCACTGTTGCTTCATCACTTGGAAACTCTGCAGGAACAAACAGTCATCCAACTGTGAGCAGAGGTCATGTGACAGGAGGAGGGACTGAATACGAGTCAAATCTTTAGACAATGATGAGCATCAACCACTGTTCAGCCTACACTGAGAACAGTCGTGTTAGAGACCACTCGGTGTTGGTGCTTATCACTGTTGTCAAAGGTCTGAGGATAGTGACAGAAACAGAGTGAAGTCATCAGACCTGATTGGTTCTGTATTTACATAATACACTGAAATCTGATGGACTCTCTGCTGATGCCAAGTGACTGAGGAGAGAGGAGGGAGGAAAGGATTCTGATGGCCAGAGTAGGAAAGTGCAGAGAAATGAGAGGGAGAACAGGAGAAATAAAGCGTTAATGCTGCAAAAATAAATAGAAGAAAGGAAGAAAAGATAGAAATTAAGTAAAAAATGTAGAGACAAGGAAAAAAACCAAACTGTAGGAGGAAAAATGCAGGGAGGGGAGGAGGGAGGTCATACGGATGAGACAAGAGGAAGGAATCAGGAGAAAAGAGAAGGAGGGAATGACACAAATGTAAAAGAGATAATGAAATAAGTTAATCAATCATAAAAAAAACAAAGGGACAGAAAGAAGAAAAAAAATGAAATCAAGAGAAGGAACAAAAAGTCAGAAGGAATAAGGAACGGAACAAAGCAGGAGCAAGATGGAAAGACAGGAAAGAAGAAAAGAATAAAAGAGAAAAGAAAAAGAAACAAACCAACAGTCAAAGGAAAGAAGAGTGTCAGTCTGAGGACTGAGGTCTGACAATGGTGAAGTCTTGTTTCTGTTGGATGAGTTTTACTGCAGCTGTGTAACTGAAACCTTTGGACCAGAGATCCGTGTCTCCTGAGAATGAGTCCATCTCTTTCAGCTGACTGATACCAGGAAACCACATGAAACTACATGTAGGGGAAAACCACTGGACTACAGCTGCGCCCCCCCCTCTCCCCAGCCATGTTCACACTCTGGTCCAGACTGAAATCTCTCAGCATGTGGTTTAGAAGTTCATATTCCCCTCAGGATGAACAAACTGTGGTGATCCTCTGACCTTTTGTCCAGAATAATTTTGTCCACCATCGAGGACATTTTCAGTGGATGCAGAAGCTGGTGGAGGTCGTAAGGACCAGGTAACTTATAGGGTCAACTTATTAACCTTCTGGTCCTCAACCTGGGTCCGTAATCACATAACCAGACACCTAATAGAAAATATCACAATACACACCATGATGGGTCGGAGGAGGCCAGGAGCTGAGGAGTTCAAGGTCTGTATGTCAGTAGGAAAAAAAACTGTTTGTCCTATACAGCAGTGACTTTAGCGCCTCCTGGAGGGTAAGAGCTTGAACAGGAGGTGAGCTTTTTACAGTTTGGTGTTTTATTGATGGAAACCACAGTCCGAGGGTTGAAGAGAAACCGTGTGTGACTGTTAATATTTCAAATCACTGCAGTGAGACACAGGAGCTAACCACAAACCAACCAGCACCTGCAGGTCAGTTGCTGGTTGGTTTGTGCGGCTGCTGCAGAATCTTCCCTTCATGTTTGTCAGAAACATGTCAATTTAAGAGTAAGTCGACAACCTGTACAGCTACAAACATCTCAACCACCCACATTTCCCTCCCCTCGCTGACTAAGAGTCTGAAGGCTTTGGGAGGTTTCCTGCAGCTTGCTGCGCTGCCCGGTCAGCAAGACCTGTGACTTCAGCCCTCATCCTTCGAAGAATGTGGCTCTTTGTAGAACACTTCAATTAGCTTTCTAAGAGGTTTACCGGGGCCTTTTTTTCCATCCTCTGCTCTTATTTCCAGTGTGACTCCACACTAACTTGTACCGGCTTTCAGCAGAGCCAATTAAGAGTGAGCTGCTGTTGATCGAGATCTCGGCCCTGGATCAGTTGTACAGCTCCTGTTAGATGTTGATGTCATCAAAGCCAATGTTAGCTGGGCCTCAAGGGTGGGACGGCTTCCACACTGAAATCAGACCTAAAGCGTTTTTGTTTACCTGGGCAATGAAACATTAATTAATGTCCTCTGACACAGGAGGAACTGGTGTATAATTGTCTCTGGTGTTTGTGCCATAATGTGTTTGCATGCAAAGATATTGCAGCCGGCAAAGTTTCCTGACGGCACATGGAGAGGGGTGACATTTGGACACGGCCATGTGCAAGCCCCAGAGATTTTGAACCATGTTGCCACGACATCAGACGACCTCCTGGAGCTCTCTGGCCTGAGAGCTTAGTCTGCAGTCAGTCCTTGACATGACGCCAGGACCGACATCTACAACCAGAAATGAAGACAAGTTGGGCTGAGTAAACGTTCCTCTTTTGGTCTCTGCTGGTTTATTTACTCCATCAGTATTTATCACAGGAGCTGAATCTAGTGTTTGCTGACACAGCTGTTGGAGAAATGTGGCTAACACTTTATTTTATGGGTTCATAACTTCCTAAAAATGTCCCAAGAAATTTCCTGGAAAGACCAAACAGCAACCTCAGAGGCTGAAAAATGAAGCCAACGCTGACGTGTCAAAAAGCTGCATTTCTTCGAATGGCCACTAGAGTCTGGCTCCAGCGGTGAGTCAGTCCCCATGTTCAAATGTCCAACTTTACAGCAGAAATAAACATGTTTACAGACTGGTACAAAAACTGCTCTTGTCTCTAGAGCTAATTTCCTCCTTCATGACAACTATACGGGTTGTTTACATTTTATTTAGGACTAACATTCTGCATAATTAAGGGTGTGTCGCGCTGAGTGACAGGTGAGTGAGTGTATATTTGCCGCAAACAGGCATGCACCAAAGTTTTGGCTCCACACATGCCCTTTGCTCATTTCTGTATTAGCCGGGAGTTTGGCAGAGGCAGACACTGGCAAGATGGCAAAAACGGAGCAGCCCACTCTCACCTTCAGTATCACTCTTCAGAAACCTATGAGTGATGTCAGGGAGGCTTAGTCCATCATTGTTTGCATGATCTATGGTAAAAGACCCACAGTTTGTAGTTTGGCAATTATGGGAGTGGTCAACTGAACACATCCTCATGGCAAGAAGGTTCTGGGTTGGAACCTGTCGACTGGGCGCTGGGGCCACTCTGTTAACCCCTTTCAACTAATGTGAACCTAAGTGCTAATTCTGGGCTGGAGGTGGTACTTTCTCTTTTTTCCACAGGCTGAGATCCATGACAGAGCCATGTCATGACATCACTGTCTTGTCTCACGGTCCAATGTGGCGGTGATGTTGACAACAACGGGCTGAAGTGGCCTATGCGACACTGTAGATAAATGTCAGTAGCAGTAGCGACTATCTAGCTTGTTCAACCCCCCCGCCCCCCCTTTTTTTAACCTTAACAATTTCTGAATTACATTGTGTCAAGTATCTACGGATGAACACTAATGTTAGCTAATTTCGAACTTTAGCCTTAAGTTACAGTTTAACTAATTTTAGCTAGTTTCTAACTTTAGCCTTAAGTTACAGTCTAGCTGACTAATGTTAGCTAGCTGATAGCGCACCCTTTCATTTGCAGTGTTAGCTTGTCATTTCATCACCAATATAAATTGTCAAATATGATCTAATGTCAGCAAACACTGGTGCTCAGTCCTGAGCAGCGGCGGAGGATCAGCTGTTGTAGAGATACGTGTTGACATCAATACAGAGTTTATTATTTCATGTGAACAGTCTTTGTGTCTGTGGTTCAGTCTTTGACCTTTTTGACACCAGCTTCTATCACAGACGCCTCCTTTGCTTTCACTCAGGAATTCAGGCGTTTTACCTGTTGGCTCATTGAACCATATTAAATCCATGTGAGCTGAAGGCTCAGTGATTATATCAGCAGTGAGGAAAGTAATTAAGTACGTTTACTCTAAGTGCTGTACTTTAGTACAGTTTTGAGGTACTCCCCCTCTTTATATACTTTGCACTCTGGTTGTAACCGCTTTGAAAGTTATTGTGTGGTTGTTAGAGGTCAGGTCAGACGGCAGTGGTTCACAAAATTATGCAAAATGAGACGTTTATACTGTACATCACACCTGTGACACAATGTCTCTCTGTCAGGACACAGACAGGTTAATTTAAAGTTTAATAACTTTATAACTTAACTTTAGTTTAATAACAGTCTGTTTTTCAACATGAACCATGTAATCAGCAGCTTTGATTTGCAGAAGTAAATTTGAGTGTTTGACATACGTGACTGCTCTCAGTTACAGTGTGAAAAACACTCCTGTTGGCCCCGCCCATCTGTCCTATGTCCTCTGGGTTTATTATGTGAATCAACAGCTCAGAGCCTGATATTTGTGTAACCTAGATTTCTTTCCTTCAGATAAAGGCAGCAGTCCTTCCTGAGCTGGGAGAAACGTGGACCACACCTCTGTTCAAAGTCTGACAATGTTTGCTCATATGAGCGCTGTGCCAGGAGGTTTACCAGAAAACAAGAAATCACTCCATACTAACTGATTTGTAGTGAGGAGTCATGGGAGCTGTAGTTCTTGAATGCTAACCAGAGTTTTCTTGTTTTACTTGGTTAATGTGATAAGTGTTTGTTTTACTATCGTGCTGTAGAATATAGACAGAAGTTTGAACCTTGCGTTGCCTCTTTAATCAGCAGTGTCCAGTCTTTGGGGTTTTTGAGTTTTGGTGTAGAGCTGATGGGATGTGGTGCTGAGTGAGAGTGAAACAATCTACAACAGGTTTAGTTGATTATTCAACACAAAGGGTTGAGGACGTAGAGGACAAACAAAATTATCATCCTCATCTTTTCTTATTTTTTTGCCCCGAGGCGCTGCAGTCGGCAGCTCGTCCCTCTGATTTGTCTCTGTCCATTTTTAATGTTCTTGCTCTGCATGTTAGCATGAGACTGAACTCGCAGCTCTGCTCCACAGAGAGCAGCGTTGGCAGGTTGGTAACGGTCTCCTTTAATTCATTTGTAATGTTGAACAGTTTAGTGAAATATCAACCAGAACAACATCAACCCTCTGATACGACCCATCACAGTGTTTCCTGAAATAGCAATCAACACCAGCCCACTGTTTATTTACACAACAGCACCTTCACCTCCAAACTGGCAACACCACAGTCACTGTGTTGTGTATGAAAAGTGTAGCTGTGTTGAGTAATGGCTGTGACACTGGGACATGGGTGAATGTGAGGAGCCCTGAAGCCCAGCTGCAGAGAGTCCAGTCCAGTCTACAGGTTTGTAACACTGAGCGGGGTGAGTCCAGAGGGACAAACATGTAATATGTCTTACAGTAAGATTTCACAGTACTGAGTCAGTAACAACGTTTAAAGTTGTAATGCTTCCACTTTAACCTCAGGGAGTCAGTAACATGTAAAAGATGAACCAGTCCAGTGTCTTTGCAGGACTATTTACTACATTCGGGGTCATCCAAAACCAGCACGAAAACCTCTAACTGCACCGTCCAACCCCACGACTCAACACAATGTAACTCTGCTGGATGCAGAGAGCACGTCAACAGAGTGCCACAGATTTCAGGTCAGTGAGACTTCAAGTGAAAGAACATCCAGTGGACTTGATGCTTTATTTTGTCAGATTTCTCAGTAAACTGATGTTGAGAAACCACAAAAAACATTTCCACTTTTTGGTGACACTTTATAGACCAAAGTTCACAGACTGATTAAATGAAAGGCAGGTTAATTAATAATAAAAACAATGATTGATTTCCACCTCCAGTAAAACCATCACCTGACAGTGCAAGCTTCAGCTCAGAACACTTTACACCACCTGTCATATCATGGCTGCTCCACCTTCACAGAAAAACAGCAACAGGTGAGTGAGCAAAGCATCCTGCTGTTTGGACTCTCATACCTGAGGACCATTTTTGGCAAACTTTCCTCTACAAGTGTCTTTCTGTGCAGATTACATGAGAGTACAGTTACACAAAAACAGAGGGTGGTGTTTTTAAAGAGTTGCATTAATCCAGAGATCTGATTATCTCGTTAACTACGACGGAGAGCACTCGGAGCCAGCTGGCTGTCAGGCAACAAAAATGTGATTAAGTCTGCATGGAGACAGAGGCTGGTGAGTATAGATCATTGATTATTGGAGTATTTTTGTTAGTTTTCTGAGACGTAGGAAACTCTGGAGATACAAGGTTTTCAGGCCCAAAATCTGTAAACTCATCAGTCCTCTTATCAGGCTCAGATAACAGAAAGCAGGACAAAAATACTCATCAGTAACCTGAACACAGCAAACACACACTGCTGATGTTTCCCTCCACCATGACTTTTTTGTGAAGGGGAAGCCCCCCCCCCCCCCAAATGTCTATTGTTCACAAAGTTCACACACACACTGCTCCCTGTGGGATCAGATCACCTCCTTGATCTGAACAGTGATAAAAAAAGGTTTTTCAAAAGTGGGTTCAGTTCAGCATGACCTGATCATTTAACTCACACATAAAGGAAGATTATGAAACTTCTCCTTTAACCTCTTCAAGCCTGGTTTCCCCCAGAGCCCTTGCTCTGCCTCCAGATGACTGAATATTCACTCATTTCTCAGCTGCATCTCCGGAGGCTTTAGTCACTGGAGGAGACCTAGAGGCTAAGTTCTACATCTCTTCAATGAGTGAAGGAGATCAGGTGAAGAAGTGCAGTAAAATCAGTGTGTTTGACTCTTCTCTAATAACAGATACAGCCACCATGTGTAAACCACGTGGTATTCATGCTTTCACATCAGCTGAAGGATTTCATATACCTGCTTGAATTCTAACCATTTTCCTAACCTCCTGAACTCATAACTCAGATCTGACAAACACATCAAACATCCAGATGAAATGAAGCTGCTCTCCCTGTTTTGAAGATCCAACATGGTAAGAAACCACTCGACACCTTAGAATAAAGGTGAAAACAGCTGATTTCTGCTAGTCTGTCGGCCACAGTTGCACACCTGAGTGAGTGGGAGGAGCCCCTTCTTACCTGTGATGAAGACTGCCTTGCCGTGGGTGGGCAGGGTGGTGGGCGGCGAGATGGTCCTGGCAGCAGAGTAGAGGCAGCAGGCGAGGCCGAGCAGCGCCAGGAGCAGCACGGCTGGCAGGCTGAACGCACACAGCCGCTCCACCAGCACAGTGGCCCCCAGCCAGGCCACCAGGGTGGGGGCCGTGCTCAGGTGGGACGCCAAAATCTTCTTCATGACTCCACTGACAAACACGGTCAGAACACTCAGGTAAATCCAGAAGGGAAGAGTGTAATCATCCATCATCAGAGAAGACTGTGCTGGTTCACCTGATTTACCTGTCTGTGTTCTGTCTGTCTCTCTGTCTCTTTGTATCTCTGTCTCTTTGTGTCTCCGTCTCTTTGTGTCTCTGTCTCTTCTTTACTCCGACTTCAAATTTAAACACAGGGAAAAGTAGTGAGTCGACTCTCTGGTTAGTGTCTGTTCTTCCTGTCACTCAGTCACTGTGTATGTCTCTCTACTGCTCTCGCTCTCTGCTGCACACACACACTCTGTCACACACTCTGCCTGGTCTGTGTGTTGCAGCCGGTTCAGAGCTCGTCCCTGCCTCTCCCTCCGTCTCACTCAGTGTATATATAGAGCTGCGGGGGGGGGGAGGGACTAAGGCTGCAGCCCTGCATATAATCTGCAGCCACACACACACACACACACACACACACACACACACACACTTCTCATGAGTATTGGTGAGTATGGATTATTGATTATTGGAGTATTTTTGTTAGTTTTCTGAGACATAGGAAACTCTGGAGATACAAGGTTTTTAGGCCCAGACCGTTCACAGTGAAGTGAAGGCGTTTTTCTTGAGAACTAAACCACTGATTTTCATGGAGTTCCGAAAATAAACTAGTAAGTGGAGCTTGAGTTGTGGTTGTTCTGTTGAGAATTAAATCCTTCGTTTTTCCTGATCAAACACCTTGTATCTCCAGAACAAAACGGTGTGAGATATCAGGAACATGAAATCCCGCAGCTGATCTGAAAACATGCAAACCACCACAGTGGAGATACATGGTTGTTTTGTCAAGCTACTATTTCTGTTATGAATAAATTTTATATTTATATATATAAACCTTGTATCAAACATGCATGTTCTTGAGGAAGAAAGTCCTCACAATGTGACATGTTCATGTCCTCATAACATCAGTAACACAAACACACACACAATTACTGATTAATTAATAATCGGTCCTTATCTTGATGGACCTGCATGGTGAACCATCACATCCTGCTATCTGTGCTCACCGATAAAAGCATCTCGGGCAAAGCTCTTTCCGGGTTTGAATCATATCACACTGGGTGGTCATGAAAGGGCAAACATCCTTAACCCCTCCCCTCCTCACAGGAGTGCCCCAAGGATCAGTACTGGGACCTCTTCTCTTTGCAACATACAGCACCTTCTTGGGACTGATTCTCTGCTGCTGTGGCTTCTCAAGTCACTGCTTTGCTGATGACACCCAACTATACCCATCATTCCCAGTAGATGACCCCACAGTCTCGACAAGGATCTTGGCCTCTCTTTCAGACATATCCACATGGAAGAAGGAACACCACCTTCAACCAAACCTCTGAACCCTTAGTCAATCCAGCCAGTCAGTCTCTCTATCACGATATCAATATCAAAATCACCTCTTCATCTCTTACCCCAACCAAGGCTGTGGCAAATCTTGTGGAGACCAGCTATCTGACCATGTTACATTTGTCTCCCGGTCCTGCTACTTTGCACTAAATAACATCAGGCCTTACCCAACAGGCCATGTTATCTCTTGCCTCAGCAACTGCAGTGCTCTTCTGGTGAGTCTCCCTTCATGCACAATTAAACCCACTCTGAACGGAGGAACCAGCTTCTGAAGTCTCTCAGAGCAGGAGCATCCCTCTCTATCTTCAAGACCCTGTTGAAGACTCCTCTCCTCAGAGAGCTCCTCCTCTCCTCACTCCTCTAACACCCTAACATCTCTAACCGGTTCTGACTCTGACTCTCAGTTCACTTCTTCACCTGATCTCCTTCACTGATGAAACAGATGTAGAACTGAGTCCTGACACCGAGTCTCTACTGACCTGAAGCTTCAAATCCTCCACCTCACTGAGTCTGTGAGGAGGAAACACTCTGACAAATGAGTAAATGTAATGTAAATGTAAGGATCAAGGATGGAATGAGACACAGAAATGAACTTATGAATCAGTTTTTTGAATCAAACTCTATTTATACATTTTGATCTGTTTTAGTTGGTATTTTCTTTATGTTTGTTTCTGATTGTTTTCCTCTTAATACCTTCCTCTTATTTCTGGTTATTCTATTTCTATTTTCTTTATTTTGGATTTTACTCATGTTCAAACTTCACCACTCTTTTAGAATTTTATTTTTTTAAATTTTGTCTTATTTTTTTTTTTTATTTATCTTTAATGTTTGCTTTCCAGTCTTCAGTGTTTCCTCAGTAAACATTTATGAGATTCATTCATCAGTTCCTGTTATTGTTTTATATTTTTTTATTTATAACATCATTTATGTGTGTAAATGGGGGTGGTGTCTGTGCTTTTATTCTGTGAAGCACTTTGTGTTACACATCGTTTGTATGAAAAGAGCTTTATAAATAAAGTCTGATTGATTGAATTTTCATCTTTCACATATTGTTCAGGTGTTTCCTGGAGATGTCCAGTAAACATGACGCTGCAGAGGTGGGTTTGTGTTTCTCAGCAGCTGCTTTCAAAAAGGAAGAAGAAAAAAAAATAAAGAGATAATATAGAGGCCGACAGCACAACATGTCCATCAACTTCACAAATTCTTCTTTGACACTTACATAAATTCTAAGAAGCTGCAGTTAAACAGAAACATCTAGAAATGTAGTCAAGTCTTAAGATGTTTCGTTGATCGAACACAGGAGCTTAGGGCTCTCCTGGATGATGTAACCATTGCACAGCCTTGTGTTTAGAGCACGCCGGTCCGAACTCTGGAGGGTGGAGTTCTTACTGACACAGCCGCCTGAGCCTCAACTCACCTGTACCTGACTGTGACAAGTCCAGTCATGCACTTTTCCAGATGACACAATATTATTGAGAAGCCACCAAAAGATATGTCTCTTATCTAAACAAATAAAACTAAATTGATACAGATGGCATTGCTCATTCTCATTTATATGGATATTAACTGATTTTTGTGCAAATGTGTTGATGTTGAGTCCAAAGATCCACAGAGCAGCTCAGTGTTAAACTGTCCAATAAAAACATGAAGAGTCAATTTACTTTCAACCTTAAAATCAGATTTACATTTTCTCAATAATAATAATAATAATAATAATAATAATAATGAAAAAACTTCTTAGTATGTAGACTTGTCATTGTTTTTGGAAAAGATACGAGGAAACCAACCTGAACAACATCAACCCTCTGATACGACCCACAGCAGTGTCTCCTGAAATAGTGCCACTATGTACCGGACCTTCGATGTCAAG
Source organism: Trachinotus anak (assembly GCF_046630095.1). NCBI lineage: Eukaryota > Metazoa > Chordata > Actinopteri > Carangiformes > Carangidae > Trachinotus > Trachinotus anak. The sequence goes on along the minus strand of NW_027273862.1, from coordinate 30,718,438 downwards.
GTTACAATAATAAACACGTGGACTTAGTGTACCTACCTTCATCACCATGGTTACAATAATAACAGTCATGGCTCGGTTAGGTTTAGGAAAAGATGGTGATTTGGGTTAAAATAAGTTCTTCCTCAACATTAGACAATCTCTGTTGTCATGGTTACAATAATAACAATGAACGGTCATGGATAATAGAAACAACATAAACTGGTACTGTCACATGGGAATCGGACACCGCTCTCCTAGATGTCGCCTAGCAACAAACCTAACTATGGGTCATGGTAACCTGCTGACAGACGACCTGTGGGCTCTTTTCAGGACCGTTCTTGAAAGTTAAGACAAATAGATGCTGCAGCTCCACTCAGCCTGACTATGGCAACAAATAATAAAGACCTTTACTGACATTTGTTTATTCAGATGTAAAACACTGACAAGTTGGAGAGATTTAGGAGACAAACACAATAAATCAATAAAGTAGGACTGATGGCAGTGTGGAAAATTAGGTACATAATTTTTAGTGCCTGATCTTTTTTTTTTTTCCTGATGACTTTGAAAGCCCTGTCCCTGCTGATAATCATTTGAGGTCAGCAGCACACTGTAGCCATTGTCACCTGTCTGACACGATTACCTTCTACTGTGAACACACCTGCTGAGCTGCGCAGTCACACTGCAACTTTAACCCCTTTCCCTTAATCCCAGCAGCGTTTTGACATGCATCACGTCGCAGCCCGAGGAGCCGCTCCTCACGTGTCTCAGATCAGCTTTACCGATCACACGGTGACCCCCGGCCTCGCCTGGATGTCCCACAACCTGCAGATTAGAGACCAGACACGCACCACGGGAACTTGACCGACAGATACGGGAATTGCATGCAGATACAAGGCTGTCGGGTCACCTTGAAGCAACAGTTTTCTTCCTCCCGTCTTCACATGAGCGAACATCTGTTTCTCTGAAGATAAATCCCGGACAGTCCGTGAAAACCCAGCAGGATGTTTGACAATGTTAAGACATGTTATGAAAGTTTTTCCAGAATCCTCAAAGATCATCTGGATCAGAAATTACCTGTTTTCCTAAACGGAGACTCAACTCAGTGATTTTCAGACTTTCGGATGAGTTGAAGGATGACGTGCACCGGCAGCGTTGACACAGCCATCTACTGCAGCTCAGAGCAGCTTTAAAGGATAAACCTGGTGGTCTTCTATGTTTTTCATACCATCACCATCATCAAATCTCATGTTTAGAGACAGGGTTTTACCACTTCCTGACTTCCCTCCTCTGTGTCTGTGGCTCTCAGCTCATTTGTTCCTTCTAAACATTGTAAATTTTCAAAAACACAAATGTAGGTTTATTTTTAAAGTAGACCTGCAGGTGTGCCAGGGTCCAAGCACATGAATCAGCTCTAACGAACCACATCAAAGCATTATACGTCACTTCTGATCCTGCATGTTTAAATAATTCTTTATAAAATTTAAAAAATATAAAAACTGTTGTTTCTCTGTATTTCTGCCAACAAATCTGTCTGCAAACGTCTCTGTAGTTTTTATCAAACAGCAAGGAAACACTGCATTTGCTGGGGACTATTTTCAGTGGAGGATTAGTCCAGGTTTGGTGCTGTTTAGTATTCAGTGCTATACCAGCATGCAAGATGAATCCAAGTCTATATTTGCAGTGTGTGTGTGTGTAAAGTCACTGGTTTCAAATAAACTAGACACAATAAACAACCAGGGTTTTCACAGCGTAAGACTAAATGAAGGTCAAAGAACAAAAGAAAACACAGGTAAGTCAGATATTGTAGAGCCCTCCTTCCACTGGCACTGACTGGGCTCCCGCTCTCCACTCCAATACCTCCTGCTAACTGGTGAGTGGATGCAGCCACGTGCAATTAACCTGCTCCACTGGAGGATAGGTGACACCTGGAGCAGGAGAAAGAGCGGCGACACTGTGCAACTGAACCGAACTACAACAGCAAAACATCAGAGTGTCAGAAACGTTAGCTGTGACTGATCTGATGTGATCTCCGCTGATGTGAAGAGGCAATGTTACTTTATGGATCTGACAAGTCACACACACGTTGATCCTGAACGTCACAGTGAAAATATTCACAGTGTGTTTGTTTCCCACCAGATAATCTGATCCTGCAGAGCAAGATCCAGCATCATTAAACTTTTATGGTTCTGTTTGGATTCTCACAGAACTGGATTAACCAGAACCACCTGGTGAATTTGCTGTTAATAAATAAAGCTTCACTTATTTAGAAAAAGCTGCCACTGAATATAATTGTAAAAACACACAATACTTGTCATCGTTGGTTTGATCTGCTCGTGGGACTAAATGCCATGAAGAGGAACAGCAGACTTGGCGCAGGTGAAGCTCAGATCAGGACGCTCTCTGAGCTGGATCATGAATGAGTTTTATCTGATGTCCTCAGCAGAGACGTCTGCTGCGTTCACAGACGAGGTGGTGATGACATCTCATATTTTCTCTGCTCAGCCTGAAAACTGACGTCTGGAGGTGGAATGAGCAGAACCCAGCTCCTGGTGGTCCTGAGTCTGAGAGCTGGATTGATGGGTTTCAGTTCCGGACCTGCTGAATCTCTTGATTTAACTTTTTGCAGGACTGAACGTAGTACTGGTCGCTGTGCCTGCTATCTCCTGTATGATCAGCTGTTCCCTGCTGGAAACAGTGCAACTGTGGAGTTACTGTGTGACTGTTGCGTTGCTGAATGAAAGAAGTCACTCCATGGTGACAAAACAGACCAGAACCCTCTCTACCTGCACATTTAATAGGGGCGCAGCTTAAATTAGTTACCAGTGAACAGGTACGACAAAAGACTGAAGCTAATAATTTGGAAAAATGAGCAGCAGCAACATCAACAGGCTGTATGCACAGTCAGCGCCTGCACAGTGTGATTAGAACAAAATCAGCTCTGATGTAATGAAGCTCCTCTCTGTCAGTGTCTTTCTCCCCGGGACAAACTCGTCTCAGGGCAGCTCATGTCCAAAAAAAATTTTTCCTGCCACCAGGTCGAGCTGGGTCTGATTGCTGCACAATGTGCCAAACATGCCTCCAGCTCACTCTGAATAAAAGCAGCCCATTATAGACCGGCGTCTCTGAGCCAAAGCAGGTTGGCAGGAAGCATCATGTCTTCGGGGCTGCTGGGCCGCTCCAAGAATTCAGTGTGCCGCGTTTCGGAGAACTGTCTAAATACAGACTGTGACACTATTGGCTGTTTGTTGTGATGCACGTGTTGGCTGCTTCAGAGTTACAGAGCTCCCAGACTCACACCAACGGCCACAGACAATACCTGGACCTGACTGTAGAGGGCGTCCACAGAACTACTGCTGCTTGATCCCCTGTTTGATCATAAAGCAGGTCCTGGTTCTATATTAATACTGTGAAAGTATCAAAGCCTCAGTCCACAGAGAAATGCACACAGCCTGTATTCAGAAACTGAGCCTTAAAACCAGCCGTCAGGACTTCTGGAACGTTGTGATGTCACAACAAAGCTGTCACCACCCTCAGCCACACCCCAAGCCCCGCCCACCTGGCAGATCAGGTGTTTGTGTGTGACATACTACTTTATACTACACATATATGATACATAATTCTGTGGACTTGAATATATCTTTATACATATTATGCTCATTATTCATGCACATACCTTTATGATTAATAATAATATTATTTAATATTCTGTTCTATCTTCTCTTCTTGTCATTAAATCTCATACTCAGACCAGCTCTGTGTCCTGTGATGCACCTGACTCCTCTGAGCTTCACAGGTCACACATTGTGGAGCTGAGCAACTGTTTCCTGAATCCTTCAAAATAAAACGCTTTATGTATACTGAAAATCAATCAAGTTGTTAACCGACTAATTAACCACAACCCATCCACCCTCCCCAGTGTGCATTAGCCCTGCCCAATGAACATGATCCCTCCCCACACTGATACTCTGCTGTGCAGCCTGAACCGGGTCTGTTCTGGTCTGTAGTGGTCTGTACTGGTAGGTAGTTCTTCCAGGAAATAGTCACAGCCTCACATGGTGAGTCAGATGAAACCTCTGAGCTGCAGTCTAATAACTGTGTGTCAGAGTTAATTGTTTCCTCATGTTGATAAGGTAACGTTACCTGGTATAGCTTTTCAGTGTATGCAAAAAAACAAAACCCAAAAAAGAGAAAGAGAGTAAACACTAAAGGGGGCATCATCTGGGGACAGCGCACTGTCGGTCGGAGCAGGAACACAACTGAAAGTAGACAATGAAGAACAAGTTTACGTCATGATGAGTTTCACAATGAGGACACGGACAGAACAAACAGAAAACAACATGGTGGGGGTGTGTCGGGGGTCATGTGACCTCCTCCAGAGCGTCAGGACAAAGCGGTGTGAGGCGCTCCGCACGCAGGGCCTCCAGTCCGGTCTACTTAGCAGCGCACAGTGAACAATGGAGCCGTAGATTGGGGTCAGTGTGTCACAGATTTCCTCTACAGGGCGCAGGTCTCTGCAGGCTGGCCCACACCAGCCTGTTGCTATGGAAACCAGTGGATATTATGGGAAACAAACTCAGACCTGTGGGGTTTCTCAGAGCAGGAGCACCTGTCGAGTCATTACTGGAGTGAAACGTCTGACAGACTGAGACCAGAGCAGTGACCTTTAAAAAGGTTTGTTGTGTGTGAGTGTGTGGACGAGGAAGAGGTGGAAGAAGAGGACGAGGGTGCCGGGGGCTGAGGATCAGTTCCATACCTCAGTAAAGCTGCCTGGAGAAATGAACTTGGTGTTATGTGGCCAAAAGCTGGAGTGGGGTGTGTGTGGAGTTCATGTATCCATCTGTAGCAGATATATTACACTACTACACTACTACTATACTAGACTTCACATTTTAATTTGCAATCCAGGCTCCACCTTCTATTGACAAAAAAAACATAACACAAATGAATCTTACAATCAGAGGTCATAGACAACAAAACAAAAGACCACGAGCTACAGATGATGGAGGAGTTTTATTATTTTATTGTCAAATGTCAATTAAGAATAAATGATTCTTAATTGACATTTGTGCTCATTTGGTATTAATGAGCACATAACAAAGAGGTCGGAATCAAACAGATGAATAAAGCTGAGATTTAAATGAGCTGGTCACTTTGGAAACGGTGACATGAAGCATGCAGTTCAGAAGTTCACGGCGTTCAAGTGACCGTCCAGAATTTCCTCCACTGAAGAAGAAGCCATATTTTCATCTAAGAAGGTCTCAGACAAAGAAAGAGATGAGACCAGAAAACAGAAAGACTGGACATGGGGACAACGGGCTCAAATCCTGGCTGGTGGAGCTCCAACACTGGTGCTCCTACTGTGGGTTGAGTCCTGGTCTGTCTGTCCTGAGGTGGAGAACCAGCTCCAGCTGGACTCAGGACCGGTTTTCTTCTCCTCATGTGTCAGTGACTTGATGCTACATGATGTTAATGTCTGTTTCATTAGTGAGGCTACAGTAGCTTGATAGTTGGTGGGACCGATATTATGTATGTGTTTGGTAAATATTGCTATTGCTAGCTGGCTAACTGTTAGCACTGCTGTTAGCAATGCTAATGTGGGCTAATGGTTGTGGTGGATTGGTTTTGTTGGCTTCTGTGCTTTAACAAAGACCTGAACTTTTTCATGTTAGTTCAGTCTCACTGCAGAACAGGAGCCTGCTCAGTGTTTATCTAAACCACCTGTCAGAGTGTGTGTGTGTGTGTGTGTGTGTGTGTGTGTGTGTGTGTGTGTGTGTGTGTGTGTGTCTTGAATGCAGGTCTGAGGGTCAGTGGTTCACGTCTCATTGTTGATGTTATCATCCTGATGAACCATCACCCTCCTCCGGATGCAGACCGGCGGCTCCACGTCTGGACAATGTTCATTCTGGCACTTCAACTGTGAGAAGTGAAGGGGCTTCCTCCCTCACTCCCTCCCTTTCACAGGTCAAAGGTCAAACAGGTCAGTTTGAGACTTGTGACTCCTCCTGTCTCAGGAATGATGTTTCTATACAGCAACTAACTACACAGCAAATCTGTTTTATGGGAGACCTAATCTCTGGATCTGGATCAACACAAAGATCAGGACTGTGACAACAGAGACCAGGTTCACATCACGTTCACAGAGTCGTAGACAGCTCTTTGGTTCAGATTAGTGAAAGATGTGTCTGTGACTAGAATTAATAAATGAACGTTAAAGAAAAAAAAAGCCTCCTCCTGACGTGGACTTTGTCGCTCTATAAACTACGTCACCGCACTTTTCCCTTTGCTCCCGTCCACTAGATGTCGCCTAGCAACAAAACGATGGGTCATGGTAATTTGCTGACAGTTTTCGTTTTTTACTGGAGGATGGTCTCATAAAAACAGTGGACAAGAACATCCTGCTCCAGAGGTCACAGGGTCTCAGCTGGACTCTGTGGATGTGAACTGCTCTGTTCTCTTCAGGTGAACATGTGAACTGTGTGTGTTTGTGTGTGTGTGTGAGATCCAGACAGTCAGCACTCAGTCACAATACAAAGTCAACTCCCCGCTCCGGCTGAAGAATGTGGTCTCTGTGGAGGTGGAGGTGCTGCAGTCTGTGTGTGTAGTCTCATTAGAGGATGGCGTGACACAAGGACACGACCCGATTCAGACGCTGTCAAAACGCCGCATGTCCACAGTAAACAGGAACAGTGACAATGCCACGCTGTGAACGCTTCATTTAACAATTAGTGCTTCAGAAGTAAACAACATATTGTCTTTGTGAGCCCCGCTTCTCTCATGTGAGCTCATGTTTGACCGCTTCTGGTTCAGGGACAGGAAGAGCGAGGACGACGCCCAACAATGATGAACAGAAAGATTTTAAGACTTTTCTATATGTGAGAGTTAAAACTATCATTTAAAATAGACTCTACCTGTAACAACCAAGGTCACAGGTCGTCTGTCAGCAGGTTACTATGACCCGGTTTTGTTGCTAGGCGACATCTAGTGGTCGCAGTAATGATGACAGGAGCAAAGGGAAAAGTGCAGTGACGTAGTTTATAGAGCGACAAAGTCCACGTCAGGAGGAGGTTGGGGTGGATGGATGAATATGACCCAGGAGAGCGGTGTTCGACTCCCATGTGACAGGAGCAGTTTATGTTGTTTCTATTATCCATGACCGTTCACTGTTATTATTGTAACCATGACAACAAAGATCGTCAAATGTTGAGGAAGTACTTATTTTAACTCAAATCACCATCTTTTCCTAAACCTAACCAAACCATGAGTTTTATTATAGTAACCATGGTGACGAAGGTAGGTACGCTGCTCTTTGTACAATACGCGTATTTATTATTGTTACCATGACAACCAAGGTCCAGTACGCCTGCTGGTCCCATGACGTATGTGGGCAGTGACGTTAACATCTTCTATCGTTAACATCTGCACATGTGCAGAACAGGTGTCTACACCTCTCACCCTGCTGCGTGGACATCCATCTGTCCGTCCATTCATGTTTCTGTATGACTCCACTGACCAATCACTGCTGACCCAGAGCCTGTAAACAAAAGACCCCGGGACAAACAGCTTGTGTAGTGGATGGAGTATCCAGGAGTCTGCCAGCCTGCCAGGTGAGTCTCCACAGGTGAGAACAGTGTTGTGTTTAGGGAACTCTTTAGGTTGTTGCAGAATCAGTAACGGAAGAAAGATGAGTCAGACTAATCAGGATCAAGGCAGGAGGTCACTCACAGCTTCTTCACACATGGTTTTTCTCCCTCTGACACAGAAAACAAATTTTTTACATTTATTCAAACAAACTCTTTGTCCAGGACAATTTCCACTTCTTGTTAGATTAACGAAAGAAGCATTTTACTAGTGATGACTTGAACCTAATCAGATAACGACTTGTTAGCTTGGTCACTAATGTGACACTAAGTGTCCAACTGTGATAAACTGGAGGCTGACAGATGATAAGCTACGACAGCTTCCTCCATGTTGGACCCGCTGCCTCTCCGTCCACTTACAGCTCAGCGCCGTCAGTAGGTCTGTTATTAGTTACCTGACTTCACAGGTAGGAGGTGAACTTTGTGCAGATTTATGGTGTAAATACAGGTGTGACTGAGCCTTTACTGGTCGGTCACATGTCTCTTGTAAATGTTTTCATTGATAAAAAGAAAATCCTTACAGATGAAATCAGGTGTTGAATAAAATGAATCTGCTGGAAAAGCACATTTTCCCTCCAGGTTTCTGACTTTGTGGGGTTTTTTTTTTCTGATTTTGAGTTTCTTTTCTGACTTCTTCTTTGCTGCCTGTGATTATTGTGTAATTTAAAAAACAAGTTAGTTAACTGTAATCTCAAGTGTAACCTGATGTGCTTCATTAATCTCCAGGTGGATACTTCTCTCCTCCTCCTCCTGTTTCCCTCACTTAACCCTCATTAACGAGGGTTAAGTGAGTGCTCGTTAAGCACCATATGAAAGGATCTTTCAGTTTTGGTGTCCCTGAGGGATTAGACCCGAGTCTCTCAGTGACCCTGCTGTCTGACGGGTCAGAAACAGTACTGACCCTCCTGTCAGACAGAACTGAGGGTCTCGTTGTTCTGAATTTGCTGCGACAGTAAACGGAGGAATCCCCGCACCCAGATTTCTCTGTAAATCTAAGCAGTCACGGGCCTGCTGGCACCAGCTGAACCTCAAAGCCTCTGATCCTGAATCCATTAGTGTCCATGACTGAGACACTAATACCTGTTCCAAACCACAATCCTGTTCTTGGACTGCCCTGTTATTTACTCTGCTGCTCAGCCTTCTTGTGTGTTTCCCTGCGGCTGTTTTTGTCTGTCATGGATTGAAAGGTCAAGGTCCATTGGAGGATTTAGTCTGCTCGCTTTAGTTCAGAGCTTCAGTAAAAAACAAGCTTTTCCATGACACAATCATTAACCAGGAGCGGGTCGGCCACTGTGTCAGGGGGGAGCATGAGGAGGTGATCACTGACATTAAAACAGCTGATTCCCCGCAAAGAAGAAATCAGCAAATCGACTCTGCGATTCACAATCCTCATCCTCATCAGTAGATGAAGAGTTTTTGACCTGAGTTCAGCAGTTTTGTGTCAGTTGTCAGTGGATGTTTGTTTTGTAATTCAACCTTGAATTTGCATTCAGGTAACTCACCTGGTTAAATAAAGTTAATGAGTAAGAGAATGAATGTGTGTGACAGAAATGAGAAGTTGTGCCTTGTTTCTCTTGAGTTGGGCGTCTGAACTGAGCTGTGTCCCAATTCAGGGGCCACATCCCTCAGAGGCTGCATTTAAAGACCGACTGCGTCAAAGCGGCACAACTAGGCCGTCCCTTTTCCATGGCTGCTTAAAACGCGTCCTTTTCCTGGCTCAACATTCCCATTAAAAATGTTTAAAAACTCTTTAAATTGTTAGGCTTTATTTTCATATTAAGTCCTGTCCGTGTGATCAGCCGGTGATACGATGACCACGACTTTACATGCCTGTCAGAGTGGGCAGACTGCTGCACTGCTCACGCCACTCAGCCTGTTGCTTTATCAGGAAAACACATGAGAAGTGACAGGAAGTGATCAGACGTGAATGCTACGAACAATTATTTCTTCAATAACTTTTATTGAGAAACGCTTAAATACATTTTGTAAACAAAGTTTTCAGTTAGAGAAAGTTCAAGATTACTCAGTGTCAGTGTCAGAAATGAAGAGAAAGAAAAGATGAATAATGATGAATAATGATGAATAGATGAATAGTGATCACTAATGATCACTGCTGGAGAAGTCAGGGTTAGTGATTAATTATAATTATTATTGATTGATTATATTATATATCAAGAAATTTCCTGACCAGCTGAAAATCAGCCCAAACACTGTAGCAAGTAATCAAATCACAGAGACAGCGTTTGTCTTCTGCATCAGGAATACATTTAATGGAGTTTATATTATATAACTTTAAAAGTTATGTGGAATTGAGGGCGTGGATGAGTCTTTGCTCCACAAATGCCCCACCTCTTTGTCCATTTTTGGATTAGCCGGGAGTTAGGCAGATTCAGGCACTGCCAAGATGGTGACAGTGGTCAGCTTATTCTGACCTTCAGAAACCTGAGGGTGACGTCATGGAGGCTACGTCCGTCTTTATTTACAGTCTGTGGTGACGACATCTTTGAACAGCTCAGTGATCCGGGGCAGAACTGATCAGAGTGAGATGTGGAAGGAGACTCGGGGGCAGATGTGATGTCCTGGTTCAGACTTCAGCTTCAGTCATTAGCTTTAACACAGACTAAAAATTTGTAGATCCTCCACAACTAACACTGAATCTAAAGGCTGGTTTCATTAATTGCACACACACACACACACACACACACACACACACACACACACACACACTCTGTGTGCTGTGTGGCTCAAACACTGTGTGAAAACAGAAACTTGTGTTGTACTTTCAGATGATTACATTTGTTTCTGCTCATGAGAACCACAGCCCATGTTGTCTCAGAAACACAGTGAAACACTGAATGATACCAGGTGAGATCATTTGCCGACACGCAGCAGGAGGCCGTCACGGTGTCAGGGCACACTGCGTGCTGCGTGACACACCTTCACACAGGACACACAGCCCAGACTGAAGCCCCACACCTGGACCACCTGCTCCAGCCTTTTTCCTTCATGTGCCTCCCTGTTCCCGATGTCTGTTTTTTTTAAATCAGGAGCAGTGTGGCCGTGACCGAGCCACAGCATGTTCACTCTCAGGAATCAGTTCCGGATAATCTGCTCTGAAAACAAGAGTTCCCAAACACAGAGTGCTGGATTAAAGGCCGTGACAACACGCCTCTTACATAAAGGCTGGTCTGCGTTCTGCCCTGTGTTGTTGTTGTTTTGGATGGAGGTGTAAATACTACTTCTCCTGGTTACGAGTCCAAATGTAATGTTCCCTGTGGGGGGGATAGTAGGTGAGCCGATAAGCAGATTGGCAGTAGTAGCTTGTTTCAACAAATGGAGGCGGACGGTACTAAGATAGTAGACAGCTTTAGCAGGATTGAACAGGACCTTTCCAAAAGACAGTCTAACCTCGAGCTCCGTGTTAAGAAGGGATAAACCCAGTGTGGAAAACACCGGCCACCGTGTTACATTAGCTGGGAACACGTGGCTGCAGCAGGAAACAACAGAGGTCAACACGCTGCATGTATCTGCAGCTGGATGCAGAGGTGTTGTGCTATTAGTGAAGTACCTGAGCGCCACCTATGACGCGCACACACACGGTTACAGCTCGTTTTAAGGTTCCGTGACCAAAGTTCATACAAGTACAAGTTTTCATACATCAGTGAACTCTGATCACATGATCAAATGTTAGACTGAGTTTACGAACAGTTTGACAATGTTGAGAATATGACGCAGCATCAGACAAACATCAGACACCATGATGTTGTAGGTTGTAATCAGCAGCAGGTGAATCAACTCAAGTAGTTTGTGTTTGAATGATTTGCAGGCAGGGGTCAGGCAAAGCTTACAGGCTTGGCTATGAAAACATAGCTAAGTGAACAAGCAAGGCATTGAAAACGTTGCTAAGCTAACAGGCTAGGCTAGCTTTCATCTCCAGCAGCGCTGTGGCGGCAGCACTGTGACAGACGCTTCAGTGATGATTGAATCTTCAAACACTTATAAATGTTTACACATTTCACTAGATTATGTGAACTGTGGATATTTGATTTCGTCACTTGGAGAAAAAAAGTGGCGGCGCATCGTTCCCCTGCGCTCCAGCAGCACTGCAGGGACGGCTGGAGGACCTATAAATGCTGACGCTCAAACCAGAGTCACTGCTGCTCAGCAGTGAGACTGTGCAGCTGCATCTGTCTGTGTCATCGTCAAACATACAAACATTCGCAGACGTTTTCAGTCTGCTGCTGTTCCTGTTTCTCCATCAGCGCTGCCAACTCACATCACGTCTCAAATCTCAGAGGAAGCCACAAAAAAGCTGCATCCTCAGGTCCAGAGATGTTCTTCACTCTGCACATCCATGTTTAACTCAGAGGCTTCTGCTTCCTGCCTTTGCTGGTGCTTCTCTGCATTTCTTGGTGCATTACCTGTATTTCCTGTATTACTATATTTCCTCACCACTGTGCTTTAATCCAGTGTAGACAGCATACACAGATGTGTTGAAGGTGTGTGGTTATGTATATGTGTGGTTGTTTCTCTGGACGCACACTGAACCACAAACGGCAGATCAACTGTTACAAAGTAGCAACACAACTTCTTCTACCGGCCGTACACACACCTCACCGTCGTCAGTCTCTTTGCTCTCTCTCACAAGCGGCGGCGCTCTGCTCTATTGAGCGCGACAGCGCCCTTAGTGGTTGGATCTGGTTAAGTCACCTGCTCTGTCATGCAGCCTTCAGAACAGTGCCCGATGTGTGTGCACGAGCCAAAACTGTGGATCCACTCATAATAAATGGTTTTAAAAAGATTCTGACACGTGGGCTGATGTGCACATTAGTGTCTGGTGTTTACAGGAACGGCAGAGGTCAGTCAGTGGTGATGCTGAAAGGTGTTTGTAATTTTCTGAGGCTGACGTTTGTCAGTGACTGAGGACAAATCATTACAAACACCTCTCAAAATGAAGCAGAAAACAAACGACAAGCAGCTCTGGTTCATCTCACTGCTGGTGGAGATGAGCAGCAGCTCAGAGCTCAACACACCAGGGAATAAAGTCAGAACACATCATTTTGAGCAGCCACGAGCTCTGGATGACACAGGGACTGAAGCAACGATCTGCCAGAGGCTGGATGAACCACACACTGCTGGACTGATGAGTAGATGGAGGTCAGGTGTGCAGGCAGAATGACAATCAGGCAGCCACACACACAGATGGATGAAAGGGGAACAAACAGTAGAAACACAAAGAACAGCTGTAGACATGGCTCTGACCATAAACAGTGGAATGACTATGACAGTGTCAGTCAGACCTGAACCTTCACAACCTTTCCGTCAATGACCCAAAGTGCTCCTCTGGTCCCTGTCCTGGTCCCTGCTCGGTCCCTGCTCGGTCCCTGTCCTGGTCCGTGTCTCGATCCCTGTCCTGGTCCTTGCTTGTGTAGCGGGCTAGTACTCTCTCTTGCGTTGTGTAGTCGGAATAATGGCGCGCACACACACAGTCGCTGTCCAGCTCGACCCACGTTTATTGCTGATGATAAACAGAAAAGTGAGCTCTCCATAGCCAGCTCTCAGCACAGTGCTACACAGCACACCCTGAAACAAAATGAAATAAATTAAACTTGCTCCTCATTACACCGCCAGGATTAGCCACGACAACATTAAGCTAACAAAGTTACAGAAGACATGTTCAGCAACTAAAACACACTTTTACCCCTAAAGATAACAGTATTTTAGCGGAGCTCTATACAAGACAACCCACCACAAGGTCCGGTAACTGCAGCCTGTTAACTAATTACAGGGTGCACCTGAGAAGTCTGCAGGGGCCCTTCAGAGTGTGGCGTTCAAATACGGTAAGAAAATACGGTACTAAATCAGCGGTCAAGTATGTCATGTACAAAGCAATAAAAACAATTGAGTCAGCAATCAACATAATATTAAGACAGATAGTAATGTCAAGTGAGATCACTACTCTACTAACTCCGTTACACTTGGTCCCTGTCCTGGTCCCAATGCTTCATATCTTGTCTCTTTTAGCACAGGAACACACTGGACCTTTCTTTACGAAAAGAAGGAGAGATTACCTCCCACAATTCCTTGCTGCAGCAATATTTAAAACATCGCACAATCGCAGTTTTACCACATAAATGTAGAAACACAGCAGCTGTTTTAAGTTTGTGACACAACCCAACACTGATGGAAATCATTGTGTGACTGTCTGAGCTCCAACAAATAAAGACAGATTTGTTCTCTTTCAGATCCAGTTAGGAGTCATCATGAGGAGCAAACACATCATCTTCATCATCATCATCACAACAATCCATACATTTTTATTACACTTTAGTTAACTAAAGCTACTCAGAAAACGTAGTTCGTGTGATATGAAATAATTACAAAATATAATACGAAAATAAATGTTTCAGAACCCCTCTCACTGCACTGAATATAATTGATTCTGGCTCCTACTCAGCTGCTTATTTGTATTGAATTAAGTTTTTAATGACTCAACTTCCTCTACATGTGTGTTCCTATCATATGATTTTATTTCAACATTTCAATCCTTTTTGTTTTGATTTTGTGGTCAGGAAAGGAGGGTTCATCGTCCACGTGTTATGAATAAAATAAAAAAAAAAACTTGTCTAAGTAGAGTCAGATTCTTTTCCTAAGTCCTTATGACCTTTCCTTCACATCTTTCCTTGACTTCCTGATGTTTTCCAGGGAGGTTAAGGAGAAGTGTTTAGGAAAGGAGATTATTTCAACCTTAGGGTTCAAAGGTTTCACCTCCACTTTTCACAATCAATCAATTAATCAATGAATTAGTAGATGATCTGATAAAGACAATAATCACTTCAGTATATTACAACACGTAGACGGCTAACTGTTAAATACACTAAACTGATGTGAAGACACTGCCGCCATTAAGGATCCAAACATCCCATAATGCAACACTCCATGTTACAGGCTTTGCTGTAACACAGGAGTCATTACACGCTCCATTCACACAACATCTGTGAAAACAAGTTCAGTCTTCAAGTATAATACAATACAACAAACAAACACACACACACACACACACACACACACACACAGATAATCAAATCAGTGGGAACACGCAACTTTTGTCTCGTTAATTACTCAGAAATCTGTGAATGTGACCAAAGTGTTTGAGCTGCCAGGAAGGACTGGATTAGAGTCTGTGTGTGTGTGTTTGTGTGTGTGTGTGTGTGTGTGTGTGCGTGTTTGTTGAACAAGAACACAGAACACTGTGTCCTCCTGACCTGACCAATCCACATGGATCAGATTTAACTGAATGGGAGGCCTAGAGGACCCCCCCACCCCCACGTACACCCCCCACTGGCTTCACCTCCATCCGAGCCAGAACAGAACACCCTCTTCCTCCCGCTCCTCCTCCTCCTCTTCACGTGTCTGCAGTACAACATGTAAGACCACATGTCTGACATTAATTATCTGTTCTGGTAGTTCAGATCAGACCAGATCCTCTCTCTGGTGGGTCCGAGTCTCTCTGAGCCAGAGTCTGAGTGTCTGAGTGTCAGCTGTGTTTCTGTAGACCAGGGTCTTACTCTCTGCTCTTAGTTTTCGTGTTGGTGTCCGTTCACCCAGACGAGAGAAGAGAGAAGGCCGAGGTCCAGGGGGCGTCTGAGTCGCTGACACCTGCCGCAGGTGAAGCACAGTCACAGCGGGGTCGTTCATCTTAACAACTCCTCAACTCACCTGAACAACCACACAGGTTGTTTTTTTAACCCTCACCGCAGTGTGGCGGCAGGTGTACTGAACCTTGGTTGTCATGGTTACAATAATGAACACAGGGCCTGCATCAAGAGTGGCATACCTACCTTCGTCACCATGGTTACCATAATAACAGTCAAGTCTACTACATACTCATTGAGTATATACTTATACGACCTACTAAAAGAAAAAATAGTATGCCATTACCAAGCTGCGTTCACACTGAAGTATACAGCCAGTATCCCAGAATGCATTTCACACGAACCGGTAGCAACAGTGACGCCTGGCAGGATTTTAGAGAAGGCTGAAAGCTGTTACAGTATTCGCTAATAACACTGTTAATAGGTCACGTTTCAAAGTTTGAACATTTTTCTGGTGAGAATATAACCGTATAGACGTCACCTCTGCACATCAGGTTGAACCCGTTAACCTCTGGTGGCGAGGTTCCCTTGTCACCTTCAACATGCCATCGCTATGGAAACCTCAGCAGTGTGTTTTCTGGAGATCATTCCTGATGTGACTTCAGGTTTCAGGCAGCTTGAGGACAACGTGGCTGATTTTTATTTTTATGAGGTTTGTAAACTTGGGCTGTTTGTCACATGAAAACCAACAGTGTGAATATATTTGGCAGAAAACACGACTCTAAAACAAGACTCCTGCATGAAAAACCAACAGGCCAAAGACCTCATCAACATTTTAATCAGTTTCTTTTGGTCTGGACTTGACTGAGGACATTTCCAGTCTGAGTCACAGACTCTGACTGAGTAACAAAGGAGGTTTTTTACAGCACAGAAAATGAAAAGCAGCAGAGAGATGAAGCTGAGAGCAGCAGCAGATCCTGACTCTGCTGTCAGTCTGAAGGGTTTAAATAAAGCATGGAATGACTCTTTTCAATAAAGCTCTGAACAGTCTTATTCTTTTTATGACCCAGTGAGACATGTGGGTCATAAAGTGGGTTTTCTGGAGCAGAAACAAACAGTAAAGCTCCGACATGTCTGAGGATCTGAGGGCAGAGCCTGGCTCAGAGGCAGTGGCGGGAGACTCTACCCATCATTCCCTGCTGCTGTGAGCTGGCACTCATCATACAGCTGCTTCCTGATCTCTCAGCTGTTTTCAGCTCTTTTAACCTTTTTAATGGTCCCGTGCTTACAGTGTTTTATCTGAAGTGTTGATCTCTATCAGTAGATATATCTGTGGTTTAAGAACCAAAAACCATCTCAGTGTAGTTTCACATCTCCTCTCTCAGGTTCTCTCTGGAGCTCTGGTCACAACAGGTCAGTCAGCCAATCAGAGGAGAGGCTCTGAGCCTTGAAATAAAGCCAACACTTAAGGCTAAAGTTAGAAACTAGCAAACATTAGTTAGCTAAACTGTAACTTAAGGCTAAAGGTAGAAACTAGCTAACATTAGTTAGCTAAACTGTAACTTAAGGCTAAAGGTAGAAACTAGCTAACATTAGTTAGCTAAACTGTAACTTAAGGCTAAAGTTAGAAACTAGCAAACATTAGTTAGCTAAACTGTAACTTAAGGCTAAAGGTAGAAACTAGCTAACATTAGTTAGCTAAACTGTAACTTAAGGCTAAAGGTAGAAACTAGCTAACATTAGTTAGCTAAACTGTAACTTAAGGCTAAAGGTAGAAACTAGCTAACATTAGTTAGCTAAACTGTAACTTAAGGCTAAAGGTAGAAACTAGCTAACATTAGTTAGCTAAACTGTAACTTAAGGCTAAAGGTAGAAACTAGCAAACATTAGTTAGCTAAACTGTAACTTAAGGCTAAAGGTAGAAACTAGCAAACATTAGTTAGCTAAACTGTAACTTAAGGCTAAAGGTAGAAACTAGCAAACATTAGTTAGCTAAACTGTAACTTAAGGCTAAAGTTAGAAACTAGCAAACATTAGTTAGCTTAACTGTAACTTAAGGCTAAAGGTAGAAACTAGCAAACATTAGTTAGCTAAACTGTAACTTAAGGCTAAAAGTAGAAACTAGCTAACATTAGTTAGCTAAACTGTAACTTAAGGCTAAAGTTAGAAACTAGCAAACATTAGTTAGCTAAACTGTAACTTAAGGCTAAAGGTAGAAACTAGCTAACATTAGTTAGCTAAACTGTAACTTAAGGCCAAAAGTAGAAACTAGCTAACATTAGTTAGCTAAACTGTAACTTAAGGCTAAAGGTAGAAACTAGCAAACATTAGTTAGCTAAACTGTAACTTAAGGCTAAAGGTAGAAACTAGCAAACATTAGTTAGCTAAACTGTAACTTAAGGCTAAAGTTAGAAACTAGCAAACATTAGTTAGCTAAACTGTAACTTAAGGCTAAAGTTAGAAACTAGCAAACATTAGTTAGCTAAACTGTAACTTAAGGCTAAAAGTAGAAACTAGCAAACATTAGTTAGCTAAACTGTAACTTAAGGCTAAAGGTAGAAACTAGCTAATATTAGTTAGCTAAACTGTAACTTAAGGCTAAAGGTAGAAACTAGCTAACATTAGTTAGCTAAACTGTAACTTAAGGCTAAAGGTAGAAACTAGCTAACATTAGTTAGCTAAACTGTAACTTAAGGCTAAAGGTAGAAACTAGCAAACATTAGTTAGCTTAACTGTAACTTAAGGCTAAAGGTAGAAACAAGCAAACATTAGTTAGCTAAACTGTAACTTAAGGCTAAAGGTAGAAACTAGCTAATATTAGTTAGCTAAACTGTAACTTAAGGCTAAAGGTAGAAACTAGCTAACATTAGTTAGCTAAACTGTAACTTAAGGCTAAAGGTAGAAACTAGCTAACATTAGTGAGCTAAACTGTAACTTAAGGCTAAAGGTAGAAACTAGCTAACATTAGTTAGCTAAACTGTAACTTGAGGCTAAAGGTAGAAACTAGCTAACATTAGTTAGCTAAACTGTAACTTGAGGCTAAAGGTAGAAACTAGCAAACATTAGTTAGCTAAACTGTAACTTAAGGCTAAAGGTAGAAACTAGCAAACATTAGTTAGCTAAACTGTAACTTAAGGCTAAAGGTAGAAACTAGCTAACATTAGTTAGCTAAACTGTAACTTAAGGCTAAAGGTAGAAACTAGCTAACATTAGTTAGCTAAACTGTAACTTAAGGCTAAAGGTAGAAACTAGCTAACATTAGTTAGCTAAACTGTAACTTAAGGCTAAAGGTAGAAACTAGCTAACATTAGTTAGCTAAACTGTAACTTAAGGCTAAAGGTAGAAACTAGCAAACATTAGTTAGCTAAACTGTAACTTAAGGCTAAAGGTAGAAACTAGCAAACATTAGTTAGCTAAACTGTAACTTAAGGCTAAAGGTAGAAACTAGCTAACATTAGTTAGCTAACCTGTAACTTAAGGCTAAAGGTAGAAACTAGCAAACATTAGTTAGCTTAACTGTAACTTAAGGCTAAAGGTAGAAACTAGCTAACATTAGTTAGCTAAACTGTAACTTAAGGCTAAAGGTAGAAACTAGCTAACATTAGTTAGCTAAACTGTAACTTAAGGCTAAAGGTAGAAGTTGTATCACAAGATTCTTGTAGGCTTTAATATGGGAAATATATAGTAAGACTTACAATTGCAGGTAATAAGAATTACCCCAGATTAAGACCTGGACACCCCCTCCCTCCCCAAGAGAGGTACAAACAACACCATTCTGGGGGGTTCCAGGTCTTAATCAGGGGGTCCGACCCCCCCCATTCTCCTCTGTAATTCGAACCGTGCCTCTGAGATTCAGTTTGACTACATCAGGATGGAAAGTCTAAAGACAGTATGTGAGTGTTGTGTACACTCAGTATTGTGGTGATCTGGCAGTCATATGAGTAACCACTGGACTTGACGAAAGCACAAACAGCGAATAAAGCAGAGTGTTGTATGGAGAAGAGTTGTGTGAAAGGTTAGAGTCACGAGCTGAGAGTACCGTATTTTCCGGACTATAAGGCGCATTTAAAAGCCTTTAATTTTCTCAAAAAACGACAGTGCGCCTTATAATCCGGAGCGCCTTATATATGGATTAATTCTGGTTGTGTTTACTGACCTCGAAGTGATTGTGTGTGGTACACGGCGCTCTGTCAAAATGTTTTAGTACGACTTTGGTAAACTACAAAGCCGCACCGCTTGCAGCATCACGGCTACCGTAGTCAGGAGCGTCGCGGAGTAATACATACTGTGCTTCACCATAATATTACAGTGTGCGTGTATAAGGACCTATAAGGAGTTATTGTGAATACGCTAACGTTTGATTTAGCGGTATCAGACTGTGTTTTTTTACGTGTTACAACTGGACAAGGTTGGGAGTTATTGTGAATACGCTCATTAACGTTTGAACAATGTTGAGAGTTATTGTGAACGCGTTTAATAAAGTTTGACTTATCTGACTGTTTTGTTTGGCTTAATGCGCCTTATAGTACGGTGCACTTTATATATGAAAAAAGTTCGAAAATAGACCATTCATTGACAGTGCGCCTTATAATCCAGTGCGCCCTATAGTGCGGAAAATACGGTAGTCTGTTCACATGCTTACAGACTGATGCACACACTCACTGTATCTAATGGCAGCTTTTACTCCTTTACCCAAAATGTGGACTGGAGTGTACAGACTACTGCATCTAGTACTGCATCTATATATTCTAGCCTGAACTCCTAGTCATCCCTGCCAATCAGTCACTTCAACGCGATATCATTATCAAACTCACCTCTTCTTCTCTTACCCCGATCAAGGTCACAAGAAACCCGGGTGTCACATTGGATGACCAGCTGTCCTGTGACCATGCTGCATCTGCCTCCTGGTTGTGCAGGTCTTACCAGCCACCCAGCTTTTGGTCCAGGCCGTGGCTATCTCTCACCTCTTCTGGTGGACTTTCCTTCGTGCACAGTGAAACCCTTGCAGTCCAGAATGTGGCAGCTCATGTCTTTGATCAGCCCTAAAAAGGCTCTTGTCCCTCTGCTATTCATCAACCTACACTGGCTACCCATGGCTGCCTGAATCAAATTGAAGTCACTTCTGCTGCCTTCAGAGAGACTCAATCATACCGTCTCAAGATCCTTCTGAGTCA
This sequence comes from Trachinotus anak, assembly GCF_046630095.1. Lineage (NCBI taxonomy): Eukaryota > Metazoa > Chordata > Actinopteri > Carangiformes > Carangidae > Trachinotus > Trachinotus anak. The sequence goes on along the minus strand of NW_027273862.1, from coordinate 30,698,053 downwards.
CTGCGTTCCTCCACAGAATGTCACCTGGCATTACCATCCCTGCACAAACCTGTGGCACAAGCTCCTGAAGTCTGTGAGAGCAGGGGCGTCCCTGTCTATCAGACTTACCTCTTCTGAGAGCACCTCCTCTCCTAACACCTCTAACACCCTTACAGCTAGCTCTTTCTATGCACTCTCACTGCACTTCTTTACCTGATCACTTTGCACTTACAGTATTGAATAGATGTTGAACTTAGCTCTTACACTGAGGTCTCCTACTGCACCGAAGCTTTAGTGATGTCCCTCACTGTTAGTCGCTTTGGGTAAAAGCGTCTGATGAGTAAATGTTGTGTAAAATGTAATATTCAGGTTTCTCGTGTCTAACATTTCTGTTGTCATTAAAATAATGTTGCTTGGGCTTCAAAGATTCAAATAGTTACAATTGGGATCAAATCTGGGATCAAAAATGCATCATTGTCATGAAATCCCTTAATTACAGAAACTGATTGCTGGAGTGTTGTTGGATAAAAACCTCACACCCAGCTCTCCATTATTTACACGGCAGCAGAGAATGTGACACAGATTTCCAGAACATGGTGTTCTGGGCAAACTGACCCCCCCATCCTAACCGCAGCTGTGCAGGCGGGGCGCAGACCTAAACAAATCCAGCCTTTGTCCTGGTGCAGAGCGTGGAGGGGAAGATTACCAGGACCAGACACCTGTTGTTGTTCAGATGCAGATACGGTGTCAGTGCGCGGCTGCTGTCATGTGACCAGTTCACCACGTCATGGCGATGAAGATGTGTCGCTGCAGAGGAAAAGTGTTTCTGAAGCTTTGAACTGTGAATATTTCTCAAACCAACTCAAGCTAACAGGAAGCTCTCCTTCAGAATATAGGCAGGAGCTGACAGAGGAGGTGATGACGTTAAATATTCAGTTTACTTTGCAATGGAATCACAGTAGAACAAAAAAAAGAATCTGGGAGACAGGATTGAAAAGGTCCGTCACTGTCAGTCTGGAGGTTCAGAGAGGGGGAGCATCATCTGTCACAAATGGGTTTCCTGGTTCAAATAAGTACTTAGTCACAGTAAATGGACATCCATCGCCATGGTCTCAACAATAACCAGGGGGTTAAGGTTAGGAAGTGATGCCAGTGCAGGATAAGATAAAACGACTGATGGCGTCTTTTTTTTTTTTCAGGGACAGTCAAAACGGTCTCTGAAGTTGCCTAAGGTTATCATCATCATCATCATCATCATCATCATCATCAGCATCATCATCATCATCAGCATCATCAGCAGCATCATCATCATCATCATCAGCATCATCAGCAGCATCATCATCAGCATCATCATCATCATCAGCATCATCATCATCATCAGCAGCATCATCATCATCATCATCATCATCATCATCATCAGCATCATCATCATCATCAGCATCAGCATCATCATCATCATCATCATCATCAGCATCATCAGCAGCAGCAGCATCATCATCATCATCATCATCATCCAAAGAAATCAATAAACCTTCCAGAGAGTTCTGTAGTTTCTCACTTCCTGCAATTTATGATCTTTTGTCATTTTCACTCCTTTCGTTGCTCACTTCTTGAGCTGAGTTTACGTTAGAGTCTCGGAGGCGGTCTGAGCAGTGGCGCTGAGGAAAGGTGGGTCTGGACTGGCGTCTAAGCCAGAGGCCTCCTGGCCTACACTGAGAGCTTTGCTCAGATCAGACACCTTAATTACACCGATTAAAAAAATCAGCGCTGGACACTAAACTAAACACACATCCTCTGAGTAAACAGGTGTATAGTTTCAGGTGGCGCTGCAGTTTCACCTCAGCTCTGCAGCTGAGGTGAGTCACTGTTTAATTTTGATCTTGTGGTCTTCTACAGAGTCTAAATCTGGTCCCAGAAAAAACTCTTTTCTCACAGTAAATTGACACAGATGAGTCCAGACATGCAGGTACCAGGTAATGTTAACAGGTAACGTACTGGTTACCAGGTAATGTACACCATCACACACTGTTTACTGCTCTTGATTCATTCAAAAGGTTCAGCTGAACTAGGTGTGGTCCAGGTGAACCAGATGTGGTCCAGATGTAAAAGACTCATTTGTAACAGTAATTTTGGATACTAGCCAGACACACACTGTATATTAATATTGTCAAGAGAATCATATTTTCTCCAACATTATTTATTTGATTTGCGTTTATTTGTGTGCATTTAATTTATTTTGTTTATTTGTGTTTGTGTTAACATTCTGACCTGCATACTACACATCATGAGTTGGGGGGGGGAGGGGGGTTCATAAAATGGAAATACTCAAGTAAAGTACAAGTACCGAAAAACTTGACTTAAGTGCAGTATTCAGAGTAAATGTAATAAATGATGTTTTCCTCAGTCTTCAGCTCACATGGATTTAATATGGTTCAATGAGCCAACAGGTAAAACGCCTGAATTCCTGAGTGAAAGCAAAGGAGGCGTCTGTGATAGAAGCTGGTGTCAAAAGGTCAAAGACTGAACCACAGACACAAAGACTGTTCACATGAAATAATAAACTCTGTATTGATGTCAACACGTATCTCTACAACAGCTGATCCTCCGCCGCTGCTCAGGACTGAGCTCCAGTGTTTCTAACTTTACATCATATGACGTTTTATACTGGTGATGAAATGACAAGCTAACACTGCAAATGAAAGGGTGCGCTATCAGCTAGCTAACATTAGTTAAATTAACTTAAGACTAAAGTTAGAAACTAGCTAACATTAGTTAAACTAACTTAAGACTAAAGTTAGAAACTAGCTAACATTAGTTAGCTAAACTGTAACTAAAGGCTAAAGTTAGAAACTAGCTAACATTAGTTAAACTAACTTAAGACTAAAGTTAGAAGCTAGCTAACATTAGTTAAACTAACTTAAGACTAAAGTTAGAAACTAGCTAACATTAGTTAGCTAAACTGTAACTAAAGGCTAAAGTTAGAAACTAGCTAACATTAGTTAAACTAACTTAAGACTAAAGTTAGAAACTAGCTAACATTAGTTAAATTAACTTAAGGCTAAAGTTAGAAACTAGCTAACATTAGTTAAACTAACTTAAGACTAAAGTTAGAAACTAGCTAACATTAGTTAAATTAACTTAAGGCTAAAGTTAGAAACTAGCTAACATTAGTTAAATTAACTTAAGGCTAAAGTTAGAAACTAGCTAACATTAGTTAAATTAACTTGAGGCTAAAGTTAAAGTCTAGCTAACATTAGTTAAATTAACTTAAGACTAAAGTTAGAAACAAACTAACATTAGTTAGCTAGACTTTAACTTTAGTCTTAAGTTAGAAAATAGCTAACATTAGTTAAATTAACTTAAGACTTTAACTTTAGTCTTAAGTTAGAAAATAGCTAACGTCAGTTAGCTAACCTACAGGCTAAAGTTAGAAACTAACTAACATTAGTGTTCATACACAATCTAATTCAGAAACTCTGAAGGTAATAAAGTATATTGAAGCTAAATAGTTAACCACTGCTACTTACATTTACCCGCAGTGTCTTAATTTGCTTGTGTGAAGCACAAGAGCAGCAACGTGAGGACGGAGCCATGTGAGGGAAGCAGATGAGACATTCAGCTAAGATCAAGGTTTAGAAATGGCACCGTGTCTGAAATCGTAGTAGCTACAAGATTCTTCTGAGCCTTGATATGAAAAAAATATATTGTAATATTTGCAATTACAGGTAGGTAGGATATTTAAATGTTTAAATCCCCTGACTCTTGTTTTGACCTCTTTAGGGGGTCCAAGTCTTAGTCAGGTGCTCAGACTCCCTGAATCCCCCTCATAGTTTGAATCCTGGGCAAGAGCTGACAGTTCACCTGTGTGTCTTTGGACTGTGGGAGGAAGCCGGAGACAGATATCTGGCAGGTTCAAACCCAGAATCATCTTGTAGTGAGGCGACAGTGCCAACCGCTGCACCATCGTTCCGCCCTGAGATGATAATGTTAATATAAATATGAATATTAATAACAGAAACACATCAGCAGTCATATACTGTCACATCTTCATGCAGCTGGAATGTTTCCATCAATTTTCAAACCAGAGAAATCTGTGATTTTAATTATGGTAACGCTCCGTGGTTAAGACTTAAGATAAAGAGTCACATGAAAACCTTCCGGAGCTCTGTCTCAGAAAACCACAAACCTCTGTGCACTGTTTTAGTGTCTGATAAACCTTCACACTCCTGGATCTGGACCACTGGATCAGATGTCATCTCCTGGACATGAACCAGCACACACTCAGAGGGTGTTTGTCTGAACCAGTGTTATCTCACAGGCCTTACTTCAGTTCCTGTGGTTTCTCCTGCGCCGTCCTGACAGGCCTCCTCATGTTTGAGGAGGTTCATGTCAGTTCATACAGAACCTCCACATCCATCATCAGCCAGACAAACAATCAGGTTCAAAGACACTGGTCTGATTAAAGAGGAGACCAGACTTGATGAGTCCATTTATATTCCAAACAGCTGTCAACAGTTTGAGTCTAAAAACATCAGCCTGGTAAAACTGTCTGACACACACACTGTAATTACTATGAGTTCATCTTTTTTTAAGTCCGCTGCACTGCGGGTCAGCAGTAAGATTTACCCTTTTTCCACCAAAATTAGTGCATAAGTGGGATTTTTAATCCCGGATAAACTTGCTAATAAAAGCGGATTGACCGCCTTTTCCACTGCCAGTGGAGTTTGCCTTTCTGTCAGGACTGAGGACACACACAACTGCAAGGAGCAATGTCATCGCATGCACTTCATCGCGAGCACACACGCAGATGCGGGGGGGGGGGGGGGCTGTTAGCTGCTGTGCAAACTGGTTGGTTGGAGCTGGTGCTCCTGTAACCAAACTCGAGCACGTCACCTCCTTGTGAGACACTTCGATGGGTGATTGTGTGTTTTAAAAACTAATTTCAGGGATGCAGGAAAGGGCTGAAAATGATCTCGTTTAGCTGAGTGTTGTGCCGCATCAATACTGATCGGAGCCGGAGCTGATAAATACCTGTGTCTACTGCAGGGTCATTTGACACTTCTGGATGAGGGAAGTGGAAATTCCAATATGCTGAATAATTTATTAGATAAGATAACAAATGTTATCCTTTGGGGATCCATGATTTAGCCAGCAATACTTTTACTTTTGATAAGTACATGAAAAACTTTGGTACCTCACGTACTCAAAACTTTGCTCTCTGTAAGTAGAACTTTGAATGCAGGACTTCAACAGAGTATTTATAGATCATGGTTTGCTACCGGAAGTTTTCTCTGGCGCTGAACGCTTTCTGGTGGTGATGGTCCAGCTGCCAGCCATCGTTGCTTTTACAGGTAGAACAGGTTATAACACGTCCACTGAGCAGCTGCTTCTACAGGACAGACTGGATGCTACAATTACTCAGTACCAAAAAATGAGGAGACGTGCTGACCAGACCGGAGCTAGCTGGTTAGCATGCTAACTTCAGTAGAAGAAAAAACTGATAGAAATAGAAGCATTAGTGTTTCTCTCCACCTCTGTAGACAGCTGTTTGTGAGTAAAAGAATGATGTTTGACGCTGAACTCACAACGTTTCTCTTAGACTGGTGAGCAAACAGCTGCTAATGCTAATGTTAGCCATGTGGCAATAGCAAAACTTAAAGATACCTTTAAGTAAAGGATCAGAGTACTTCCTCCACCACTGAAAATCACATATTACAAAAGTGTGTCACGGGGAAACTGCAGGAAAAGTATAGTGAGGCATTAACACCCATCAGGACGTAGCCTTTGTGTTGGTCTGAACACGCAGAAAGCAGCAAGTTCACCAGGAACCACAGAGACCTATCATAAGAGTAGACTGGACTGAGAACAACACTGATCCCAGACAGGAACAGCAGTATTTGACAAATCTTTCAAATACTCATGTTCTTTTGTGAGTCTGGTTCAGGAGAGAGAAGAAAATGGGAACACTGATTCTATGTCTGTTATGTCTTGAGTGTCATTTCCACTGGAGACAGAGTGGACATGTCCTGACTAAAACCTCTGTGGACTCTTTTCTACCCTGGATTTGCCTCTCAGGCTACTTAGAGTCTATCCTACCTTTTTGGTGGAAGTTGTTGGGGCCGCACACCAAAGTCCAAAAGTCTGAGATCAGGCTGCACTGAATACAACCTGAAAGGACGAGTGCAAACATCATTTAAGGCTTAAACAATAAATTATCCCTCGATTTTCCCTGAGCATTGGTACTGAATGTAAACCTGTAAGACTGTGTGGCAGAGGACTGAAGGCTCAGGTGGTACAGTAGAGGTGACTTCATCTGGTTATAAAACATCCAGGTCAAAAGCTGTTTCACAACGAGTAGAAGCCAAAACTTGTCCTGAAATTCAAAACCTGAGACAAGATGAGAAGATAAGTTTCTATTTTCAGCTGCTCAGCGGTCAAACCGCCAAAATTCCCAGCAGCGTATCAGATCAGATCCACAGCTCAGAGGATCAGTGAGAGGCAGCACGGTATGAGGGTGTAAGGAAAACAACTCATCAGCTCATATTCTCAGAGGGGTTTATCCAGACTGACTCACACTGCTGAGTCTTGTAGTGTTAAGGGAAACAGATGTCTAGGAGATCAGTCAGAACCTCCATTCCACCAGGCTGAATCGGGTTTGACTGTTAGATCTCAAACACAGATTAATGGGAATTCAAATTTCTGACACTCTAGATACTGTGTGTTCTCTTATAGTCTGTTATCACCATATTAAAATGATAGTCTGTGGTGACCAGACAGTGGTCCAGGAACCAGGTTTGGGAGGAGGCTGGGTCCCAGTGGAAACTCCAGGTTGTGAATTTCTTTTTAAATTACTTTTTTGGGCTTTTGTGCTTTATTATAGAACAGTGGAGACTGACAGGAAAGGGGGTACAGAGAGGGGAATGACTTACAAGAAAGAGTTGGGTCAAACCGGCGACTGCCTCCTAAGAGCGTCTTGCGCTCACGTGGTACATGCCCCAACCACTCGACTACCGGGCTGCCCCAGGTTGTGAATTTCTTAATGTTGCTATTATTGCTCTTCCTCTGTCTGTAGCATCCATCATCCGGTCAGGATGAAGAGGAAGTGCTCGCCTGGAGAGGTTGTAGGTGCAGGATAAGTGATGTCGTGGACAGGTATAGATAGGGAGGACAGGTGGTTTAAAGGAGGAGTGAGGAAAGTAAAGAAACCATTCCTCAACTGAGGAAGAGGTCTATGACACCACTTATCCTCCCCCAATAATTGCGTCCTATCATCCCTTCACAGGAGATTTATGAACCATTCACACTTGGCCTCAACAGCCAGTAATGCCAATGGCCTTGATAACACCCCTGCACAGGTGAAATACCTGGGTCACCTCACCAGTCAGAATTAATGAACAGCATGGTACCGGCTCAACTCAACTCCACTCACCTTTTTTGGTTCTATTGGTCAAACATTTTTTTGGTGTCACCTCTGCCAAGGTTCCAAGTAATCTGAGGCAAGTTTGGTCAGAGAAAGTCATCACTACAGGGTCATCATTGGGATGTTCTGATCAAACCCATCAATCATCAGAGATCGTGTCTTGGTGCACACGTGTTTCAGAGTAACACCCTCGTTACCTGATTACCATCTTCTCAGATCATCATCCAGAGGTGTGACAGCGACACTAACCCCTTTCCAGATGTCCAGATGTGAGGTAGCACACTGGTTTATAGTCACAGTGTGTTTCAGTGATGCTGAGATTTAAAAAAACTTTTACCTGTGTTCACCTGTGAGTGATCAACTGTAAATGGATTACAGGAAGCAGAATGTGCTCCTGAGCCATGCACGGCTCCACAGCTGTAACACCCACCGGTACAATGCTTGTTACTCACTTAGAAAGTTGTGGAGTGGGTTTAATGCTGGTTATCGAGGGAACAGCCTGTTTGAGCGTGTGGAGTATGTGATCACAGTGAACCTGTTGTTGCTCCGTGCATGATCCAACTTGTAGTTGTCCGCAATAAAAATAAAACAAATGGCTTCATTTAGATTTTAGAGACAGAGATGGATGTTCGCCATTGTTGGATAGTGTTGTCTGAGGTCATGTCTCTTCATCACGCCTGCATACACTGCAAACTAACATCCACATTCCTGACAGGATTAACTGTGTGTGTGGGTGGGGTTGTTATGGTGGTGGTGGTGATGGGGGGTGTTACATGCATTTTTGTTGTTGTTTTCCAGAAAGTACATGGGCACATGTTCCAGAAATCCCATTTGGTTGGATTCATTGATAATCTAGACACACACACACACACACACACACACACACACAGTTAAATGTTAGCAGATGCATGTCCTCTGGCCACCTGAAATTGCCCCCACCCCCCACCCACTCTCAGATTCAATGTAGCATGGAACTGAAAGAACCATCAAAAATCCAAAGGCTGTAGCATTAAACTTTAACCTCTGATAGTGGAGGAGGTGGGAGCAGGAACGTTGTGCAACTAAACCCTGATTGTGTCATAACTGTTAAAAGAACAGTCCTACATTCATGCAGTCTCACCTCTGCACCGTCTCCTCCAGTGAACCCTCCTGGTGGATTCTGTCAGGGGCTTCCCTGCCTTTCTGTCTAACTAATGATGTTTACATCCATAAAACAGGGATCTGCTCCGCTCAGGCCATAAAGTCTTGTTTACAGGAGTTCTCCATGTCGGCACCAGATGTTCAGATACTGTCCCGATCCCCTGAAATCCTCAGACCTACCAGGAACACCCAGAACCTCCACTATCAACCAGCGGGTTTAGATCAGACCAAGAGGACACAGGTCCTGTGTGTTAGAACTGTGAATTATCCACGACGCAAAATTACATCAGTGCATCAAACTGAAATACTGATGTCTGGACAGGCAGAAACATAACGCTGGTCTTTCTGATGATCAGTGACCGACAGTCTGATGTCACCACTGCCAACATCACCATCACCATTTACATCACCATCATTACTAACATCACCACTACCAACACCATCACAACCATTACTACCACCATCATCGCCACTATCACCACCAGGTTCTGGTTTTTGGTTCTGGTTCAGAATGAGCTGGATGACAAGTGAAAAATAACTGAAACAGTTCTTTAAATAGTTGCAGATTCAGTCTCGATCATTAGCCGACCAGTCTATTCAGCTCACTTCACTTACTTGTGGGTAATTTAATCTGTAACAAGACATCACACAACATGTACAACGGAGAGCTGCTGTATGTTGCTTCTCCACAGATTATTCCTCTCAGCTCATTGTGGACACTCAAGTGTATTAATGTCTGAACCGACTGAAATCAATACTTTTTCTAAGTAATCAATAAAAAATCGGCGGCTTTGCTGCCCTGAAGTATTAATTATGTGTAAAAAGTTGTCATTATTGTAACCATGACAACAAAGATCGGCTAATGTTGAGGAAGTACTTATTTTAACCCAAATCACCATCTTTTCCTAAACCTAACCAAGCCATGACTGTTATTACTGTAACCATGACAACCAAGGTCCGGTACGCCTGTTGCTGTAGTGTGTATGCAACTTATTTCTGGGTTTAGGACTCGTTCCTGCAGCACTCTATGCCCACACTTCTGGGACCTTTTCTGGTTACTCATAAAGGCCTGAGGCTCGATGATTGACCAGCTGCTGTTGTTCATTTATCTCACAGTTACTCTGCAGCCATGATGAATCAAGGTGGATCAGGAGTAACGTGGGTTCAGTTTCCATGCAATGGATTAAATGTGGGATGATGTATTCAGACCTGGGTCTGCACTGTGGGTCTTTTTGTCTCTTTAATTTGTCTTATTCTATTTGCCTCATTCCATTTGGCCTCCAGCTCCTTTTCATTCCTCCCTTCATCCTTCTGCCCACTAGAGGTCCTCAGACTTTCTGATTCCACATCCACTCGCTCACCTGTTTTTCATTTTCTCAATCACCTGGACACACACCTGATCAGTTTCCGTCGCCCAGGTCAGTATTGATTCAGTGTTTCCTACGTTGCTGTTGCCTGTGTTTACTTTGCTGTACCTGGATACCTGCCTGTCATCTTCTCCACCTGTCTGACTGTCAGTCTGCTGCACACTGCCTGTGTGTGAGTGTTTTCAGTTTCTTTCCATCTTCTGTTTTTCCAGCTCCACTATATGTCCCTGGTGTTATTCAAATAAACTTGAAGTCGTAGTTGACGAGATTCACTTGATGAGAACAGGTTGTCCTGTCGACGTGACAGGGTTCAGTCTGTACTGAGCGTGCTCTGGTGGGGGGAGGAGGGGGGCTTGATTTTCCAGCAGAGGGGGAGGAGCTGCAGTTGTGTTTGTGCGGACGGAGGAACATGCTGTGATGCCTCCATGTTCTGTCCTGGGGAGTTTTGGGAAAGCATCCCCATTGTTACAGTGATGATCACCACACAGCAGGACACAGTCAGACTGTACGAGTCCATCAGAGGAAACATGGAGCATGCACACTGCTCCACCTCTGTCCCTCTGATGGGGGTCTCTGAGACCATGACGTAAGAGGTGTCCTTCTTTCAAGGGTCACAAAATCTTCATGCTTCATTTACTGAAATGTTCTCTCTGTTCTTAGTTCAATCAGATTTTGCTGTGAGCTCTGAGAGCCAATCATCTTTTAGCTGTCAGTGGAAATGTCAGAACACTGGTATCAAGTGGAAGTAACACAACATAATTAATTGTGTCTTCACCCGAACTTGCTGCGACAGTTGTGTTGATGCTGCCTGTTGTTATTCCTACAGAAATAAGAAATCAGGAGGCAATAAAGGTATTTAAATCAAAATCCAAGACAGTTATTAAATCTGAATCACTGAAGGTTGAATAATTATTAACCAAACTGCAGAAGGAAGTCCTTCTGGTGCCTGTCACTCACCTGTTGCCAGACTACAGGTGTGTTACACTTTAATCAGTTCTCACAGCATCTTAATTGTTTGACTACAGCTGTCAAATAAATGTGGTGGAGTAGAAAGTACAATATTAGTAGGTCGCACCAGCAGCAGGTCCAGGATCAGCAGCTGGATGGAGCTGCTTCCTGAGGACACAGTGGGATCTGAGCCGTGTTTGTTCGACTCTCTCAGGCCGCACTGTTTCCTTCCTGCAGGCTTACTGGATGTGTCTGAGAGCAGGCAGGGGATCACGGGACACCAGGCTTTGTTAGACCAGAAAACAGGTCCAGCTGGACTGAGAGGAGGAGGAAGAAGCAAAGTCCAACATGTACACGGTATGTTGGTTATAGATTACAGCCCACAAATGACAGTGAAAATCTTTCAGCCATCTGTAGGCGCAAGAGAAGAGGTACAGAGAGCAAGGTATTAACATTTGGCTCTGTTAGCTCTGTTAACAAACACAACTGCAGCTCCTCCCTCTCTGCTGGAGTAATAAAGTCATTTTGAGGAAATATCACAATTTTAATCTTAAACTTGGTTATATTGTCTGACGTAAAATATGGTTATTTTATGGACCACTGCAAAATTGAAAATCTGATTATCATCCGACGGGATTAAATGTGAAACAGCTTTATTCAGTGTTTTTACTGTTTAAAATAATTACAGCAGAAATAAACATGATGAGGGCGTGGCTGCTCTGAGTGACAGCTGGGTGAGCGTGCAGCCTTGGCTCCACACACGTGCCACCTCTTTGCCCATATTTGGATGAGCTGGGGGCTTGGGGCGGAGTCAGGCACTGCCAAGGCAGAGCAGCTCACTTTGAGCTTCAAAACCGCTTTTCAGAAAACTGTGGGTGACATCACGGAGGCTACGTCCATCTTTATTTACAGTGTGTGGTATTTACTAACTCTATATTTACCTGTGTAACCTACACAGTCCCTTGCGTTGTGGATCTGCTGCCTGCCTGACGGTGAGGATGAGCAGCACCGGGCTTCTGGTGATGTTATGAGTCCATGTTCTGGCTGTGATGATGTCACAGGTATTAGATGACTATTGCCATGGAGAATAGAAACAACATAAACTGCTACTGTCACATGGGAATCGAACACCGCTCTCCTGGGTCATATTCATCAATCCACCCCAACCTCCTCCTGACGTGGACTTTATTGCTCTATAAACTACGTCACCGCACTTTTCCCTTTGCTCCTGTCATCATTACACCTGACTCTGAAGCTTATTAGCTTTAGTTCACTTTCAAACCTGGTTTTACTGGTTTGAGTTTTGTTGTTGATTTGATCACCAGTTAAAGATGGAAACAGAAAAACATCGTTCTTTCTTTTTGGTGATGACAAAAAATGAAAAGCCCTCAGTGCTCCGCCCACACTGCCCCACCTGTCCTGCTGTGAGGGATTCAGACGCTCTTCACTGAAAGTGCTGCTGGAGGAGCAGGAGGCTGGACCACAGAGCAGCAGAGCCCCGCTGTGATCATCGCTCTTCACAACCATGAATCCTGAGGCACCGGCAGCTGGACCGGTTGTGTTACTTCCACCGTCTGAAGGTCGTGTCCAGGGCAGGTTGACCCTGATCTGGTCCGTCTGCCAGGACTGCAGCCAGCACTGTGTCACGGCTGCTTTGTCTCCGATAATGAAGGCTTTTTAATGAGGACACTCACAGGCTCACAGCATGGAAACAACCCGGATCCCAGAGTCCTGCAGGAGGGCAGCAGGTCCTGGATCAGAGACAGAGGTCGTGAGATGGTTCAGTGAAGTACAGTAGAAATCAGATGTGTGTCAGCCTGGCTGCTTGTTGATGTCTCCTCCTGATCTCTGTGTTTTCATGCAGCTGGATTCACCTGATGCTCATTCACATATTTTTCTGTTTTACTGAATGAGGATAAAATTTGATCACAGTTCACAGTTAAGATCAGTGATACGATTCAGCTGCAGCTTCACAGCAGCTGTTACCATCTAAATGAGCTGCAAACATGTCTTTATGCTATAAAAGCCGACACTGACCTGTTACCAAGCTGCTGATCACACTTCACTGAACTGCGATCAGGACACTGAACGCAGCTTTAACATGGCTGTTTCCCACCTCTTCCCTCAGGTTATTCATCTGCTCGCATCAATACGTGTTTTCTACAACATGATTTCCGGAGGGTGCAACCTTCATATTTTTTTTTGTGCTTTTTTTTTCATCATGAATTACCGGATCATTTCACATCCACGAGGGACCAGATGAATAAAAATCTGTAGCTACATTCACATGATACAGCCAGATCATTTCACCTGCACAGGTTCACAGAGAGGAACAGAAGAAGAAGAAGAAAAAGTATATTGTACTGATGAGACTGAGGTAGGTCTTTGTGTGGTGTATTAAATCCAAGGTTCACTTCCTCTTTACCTGTAAATTGTCATCATGGTGACATCTCAGCCATCATTATTAAAACATCAGAAGAACAATCTGTGATACCTTTTATAGAGATCTGACTGGAAGAGACTTTACTAACATGGCTCTGGCGTAAGTGACACAAATGAATTGTTTTTTTGTCCATCCATCCATTGTCCTCGGCTTATCTTAAGTCGGGTTGCGGTGGCAGCAGGTCAAGCAAGGTAGACCAGATGTGCCTTTCCCAAGCAACATTTTTCAGCTCTTCTTGGGAGAATCTGAGCCGTTCCCAGGCCAGATGAGACATATAATCTCTCCAGCGACTTCTGAGTCTACCACAAGGCCTCCTGCCAGTTTGACGAGCCTGGAAAACCTCCAATGGAAGGCGCCTAGGAGGCATCCTATCAAGAGACCCAGACCACCTCAACTGGCTCCTTGGAATGTGAAGGAGCAGTGACTCTGCTCCGAGCTCCCTCCTGATGTCAAAGCTCCTCACCCTCTCTTTGAGGCTGAGCCCAGACACCCTGTGGAGGAAACTCATTTTAGCCACCTGTATCTGCCGCAACACCCATTTCACTGCTGAGGCCGCACCAATGCGCCTTTCAATCTCCTACCCTCTACCCTTACTTGAGAGCAAGACCCTGAGACACTTAAACTCCTTCATTTGGGGCAGAAACTCCATCCCAACCTAAAGGGAGCAATCCATTGTTTTCCGGCAGAGAACCATGACCTCAGACTGGAAGGTGCTGACCCTCATCCCAACCACTTCACACATGGCTGCAAATCTGCCACAGTGCATGTTGAAGGTCTAACACAGCCAACAGAACCACATCATCTGCAAATAGCATGGAGGGAATTCTGAGGCTCCCAAACCGGACAGACTCCTCATCCTGGCTGCATCTTGAAATCCTGGCAGGACTGGTGACAAGGGACAACCATAGTGGAGGCCAACATGCACCAGATACGTGTTTGACTTTTGGCCAAGAATAGTGTACAGACCCAATTCTCCCTTTGGTTATACAAGGACCATGACAGCTCATAGCAACAACTCCAGACCCCCTTACTCTCACGGTGCCCCCCAGAAAATCCCCCGAGGGGCCTGGATGTGGCCCCATCACAAACAACTGAATAAACAGTGTTTTAGTCTGAGGTCACATCTCTTACCTGATTACATTTCACCTGCAGATGTGTGTGTGTGTTGGCTGGTGTGAGGTCTGTGTGAGGTGACTCATTATTCTTTGAGAAACCAGTTCATGTGGAGATCAGTGTGTGTGTGAGTGTGAGTGAGTGTGTGTGGGTGGTTTGTGTATGTGTGGGTCATTTTTACATCTGGTCCCTGGCTTCTGAGAAGTATTCAGACAAAGGAAAATCAGCTCATAAAACATGTCCCAGGCTGCAGTGGAGCAGAAACCGGATTTACTGCAGATAACATCTCCATAATAAGATACACACAAACAACGACACAATAAAAGCCTCATAACACAACAAGCAGCAGGTCGTCAATGACCACAGGAATGATTCCTCCTTAAAAAGTTCCACGTGTTGTCCCTGAACTGTCCAAGTGAGGACTCATCAAAGGGCTCCTTACTGCTCAACATGGTCACAGCAGAAGCAGAGGAACCAAAAACTGAACGTGGTTAGAAGAAGGTGATGAAATCTTATCAGCTTCATGACTGATGATATTTCATCATCAGAGGCCTGATTATCGTAGACGCTGCTTGTGACTAAGAAGTTACACAATCAGCTGAAAGTGACAGATCATGAATACACAACCTGAAACAAGAAACAGCCTCTCATCAGTGTGGATGTATGAGCGCACCCACCATTACTTAACTCATCAGCACAGTGCACACACACACAGAACAGTGCTTCATTTTCAGTCTATAAAAGTACTTTCTAAAACACCTCACAATCTAAAACATTACAAGTACAAAAGGTTGTAAGGAAAACACACACACACACACACTGAGCGCTGATTTACAACTTCAGACTCTGAAGTTCAGACATACTTCACTTCAGGCTGCTTTAATTCCCTCAGGGAGGGGAAGGTACAATAAATAAACCTCGTCTGTTTCTTTATTTCCAGTAAATGTATTTCCCGTTTGACATCACCTGTAAAGTCCTCACATCTGTGCTGTTAGTCAGACATTCACAGTCTGTTATTACAGACTGTATGAGGGTTATATAATGTATATCATAGAGTGTTATATAGTGTCCCGCAAAGAGAAGAGATGTTCTGAAGCCGCTATGAGTTTATTTCCATCTGCAGGTCGATAACTAATGCAGTTAATACTAATAAATGTTAAAAAAAACAAAACAATACATACTAAATTCTAAATTTTGTCATAAATCCACTCATGTGCTACATACAAATGTGACTCATTAAATAGAAATATCATGTCAGTCTACACGTTTTCAAGGCACCAAACAGAGATGTGTTTCTAAGACTTGGCCTTCGCTCGCTGATGTAAGTGGGGAGGACAAAATGATAGGAACACTGCTCTGTAAAATATAATTCAGTTCATCGCCAGCACAAACTCCACCCTCCAATAGGATCCTCCAGGCGAATCCAGAAGGTCCGAGGACCTCTGCAGGACTGTCTCAGAAAACTGACGGGCTCTCTCCACTGTCCTCTTCTCCATGGGACCTAATGAAACCTGGTTAGTCCAGGTCATGTAAAGTTTCCTTTAGTGAAAAAACAGCTTTATTTTGTTTTATTCTCACATTGTGTTTATCTCATTGTTTGTCTGCAACCTTTAGTTCATTGCACATTGGTATGAATGCTGCGCCATGTGGCCTTTACTTGTTCCTATCAAAACTAACAGCCCATCAGCCGCGGATGTACCATGTCAGCACACGGAACCTTGAGCCTCTGGTGTTTGTTTCAGGTCGGTTCACCGCCGCTGGTCGTGGCTCTGCTGCCCCCTGCCGGACACACGGCGCTCACGCCGCTGCCGCAGTCTGAAGGCTGCTCTCGGATCAGTTTGTATTTATCGCAGGCGCGGGGGCGGGGTCTGCTCCGACGACCAATAACAGCGGACCTGGAGCGTTACCAGGGAAACGGCGTACAGGGCTGGGAGACGGTGGGCGAAAACAGCAGCAGCTAGGCTAACAGGCTAACAGGCTAACAGGCTAACAGGCTAACAGGCTCGTCTGTGGACAGTCGACTCCGTTAAATATTTAAAAGGATCCTCTGTTAAGAAGGAAACCGTAAGGCGCGGTGTTTGAGCCACGGCCCGGGGCCACCGCTTCACCGTCTGCTGGCGCTCGGTAGCTCGCATGGCAGCAGAGGTGTCCGGCTGACGAGGCTAGTGCTGACTGTGGTGGCTAGCCCGCTAACCAGTCACTAGACCGGCGCATTACCCAAATATTAGCCGGTAAAAGTGTAAATGTGCTCGGTCAGCAGGGAGCTAGCTCCACGGTGTCTGCAGCCAGGATGGATGTGAGTTAACAGCTGGACTAGGACGGTCTGCCCCGGGGCTGTGGCTCTCTGGACGGACCCTGGTTGTCGAGTCGAGCCGAGCTTATTCCCCACAGCAGCAGCCCGGTGCTGTCAGGCCGGGGCACGGCGGAGCTGCACGCCGCCGGTCAGGCCCGGACTCTGGGATGAAATGCAGCGGAGTGCAGGGGCCGTTAACCCGCGCTAACCAGGTGAGCTGCCTCTCATACCTGGCTGTTTCAGGAATCACACCTGTGCTTTCGTCCTGTGAAACATGTAGATATGAGATAAAATATTATTAAACACTATTTCATGTGGACTATTAGACTGATTCACATTATGAATTAATCGATTACTCAATTAGTAATTAGTAATTAGTATTTTTCTTCTATTTAACTACAGTTAAATAGAAGAAAATCCAATTAATCATTTGATCTATAAAATGAACATGTCTGTCACAGCACTGCAACTAGAGATTATATTCTTTATAGATTACTCATTTCCTTGATTAAAACAAACTATTCTGACAACTAATTATTTGTTTAAAAGTAAATTTTAAATCAAGCTTTCCAGCGTGTCATATTTGCTGGTTTTCCCTTTTGTATGTCACAATAAACGGAGTATCTTTGGGTTTTAGACATTGCACAAAACAAGATGTTTGAAGATGTCACTTAAAAACTCTGAGAAACTGGTTAATTGATAATTGAAATAAGCATCAATTGAAGCCCTAATGAGGAATAAACGAAAGGATTAATCGTGTATCGGAATACTTGCAGATACATTTCCAGTTGATAGATCAATTAGTACACTGCTGTTGTTAAACATGAATTCCTCTGTGTGAACGGTGAACATCCTGTTGTTGTTGGGTGACACCATGATTGTGTGATAATGTGATGAACACAAAGAGTAGACATGACCTCTGATGCTGAATCTGTCAGCAGGATGGATGCGTGCAGTAGGAACCCGAACCGCACGGCACCGGCCGGTGAGGACGGCCCACACCGAGCCGACGTGCCGCTCTGCTCTCGGACCAACGGCTGGAGCTGGCCGCCTCATCCCTTCCAGCTGCTCGCCTGGCTGCTGTACGTCTACTTTGCAGTCACCGGCTTCGGCGTGTTCGTCCCCCTGCTGCCCGCACACTGGATCCCTGCAGGCTACATCGTATCCTTAGCCTGCATGTACACAGTCACTGAGATGGAGCACCAGGGCGGAAGTTAGAGCTTTTTCTAGTAATCACCTCATTATCAGAGATGTTAGGATGTTTTGTATGCAGCTGCACTGTGAACTTCCAGCATTTGTGTGTGTGAGTCCTGATCTGTGTGTCAGTGTACGGGCATCATGTTCGTCTGTCACCTGTGCGTCCATGTGATGGCCGTGTCCATCGACCCGGCCGACTACAACGTCAGAACGAAGACCGACAAAGGTCCGGTCCCCGTGTTCGACCGCTCCAAACATGCGCACGTCATCGAGAACTGCCACTGCTACCTCTGCCAGGTCGACGTGTGAGTGACAGACGCACACCCAACATCCAAACCTCACAGAGCTGTCCGACAGTTGACACCCACACTGATTTAAAGTTACAGACGTTTTGCAGGTCTTTTCAATCAGATGGCAATAATCTGCTTGTCTGCCTCATTTTACACACACTCCCCCAACATTCAGACAGATTTGATATGTCACACTGGAAACTTAACTACACGGGCATGTCACTCACTGAAACCTCGAAATCGTTGCAATTCAGCATCACAAAGGTCTTAGATCTAACTGATCAAATCTGATCATTCAGATAATTTTATACCTGGTTTTTGCACATTTTTGGTAGATGGAGATTCGAGCTGCAAAGATCACTCTATCAATGATGCATAGTTTTTTTTAAACAAATCTCGAATATTTACTGGTTTCCTGCTTCTCAGATGAGAGGATTAGATGCTTTTCTGTGTACATGACACTAAACCAAATATCTTTGGGTTTTGTTGTTCAGACAAAAGGCACCAGACTTAATGGAGATACATTGTTCGACAGACGTCATGTCTCAGTAGAGGACAGTGTCTCTGCAGGCTGCAGCTCTCTGCTGTTCACAGTAACTGTTACTGAGCAACCAGCCCAGAAGCTCAGCTCTGTTAAGATGATTGTTGTTGGTGAATTTTAGTGCACAAAATCTCTGTGATATCGAGAATAAAGCTCCAGAAATCCACTTAGAAACCAGAGAAACAGAGGCTGCACTACTCCATTCAGAATTCCCCTGTTTTTAAGTTTCCTTCAGCATCACACTGATCCAGTGACAGTTGTCTGAATTCATAGTTGAGGGGGGTCTTTGTGAGGGACAGATGTCCTGATTTTGTTTTTTTTATTGTCAGACCTAGTATAGTCTCTCTAGCTGAGAGCTGAGACTCCTACATGATCTACACGTTTAATGCAGCACAGTTCCTCAACACGGTGTAAATAATGAAAGTACTCAGTGAAGGCAGGAGGTCTGATGTGAAATGTTCTGATCCTGAGCTGCAGGAAAGCCTCAGAAAAACAGGTCAGCGGGCTGGTTTCTCCCGGAAGGCCTCCGAGAACTGGGTCAGAGGAGGCAATACACACCAAACCTGTAGTCTGCTCACGTTATCCGGGAGAGTCCTGAATACTGCCCTACCCATGAGCCTCTGCTGCCGTTAGGCTCACTGTATCACTGTTAATAAATGAAATACAACGATACATACATGCTGAGGTGTGACCTGCTTCACTGGCACAGTTTAAGACGTGTGTGTTTGAGCACCTCATCGTCATTCTGTGTATGTGCTGATCGCACAGTGTGTCTTGTGTTGTTTCAGGGGACCAAAGTCAAAGCACTGCAGCGCTTGTAACAAGTGCGTCGCCAACTTTGACCATCACTGTCGGTGGCTTAACAACTGTGTGGGCAGCAGAAACTACAAGTGAGTGGTCTGTCTGTTGTTCTGTGTTATCCACATATTAAACATTATTATTGCTGTGAGTCCAGTTCTTTAGTGATCTGCTCTGCATCCACATGAACATAAACACGGTTTGGACCTGCACGCTGTCGTATCATCCCCGAGGACAGAGCTCAGATCAGTGTTTTATTCTGGATTCTGGATCACAGGTTTCAGGAAGCTGGCTCACATTCCTACAGGATCCTGACAGGGACAAAAGAGTTTACAAATAGATAATGTTATAACTCACTTAGTTGTTCCCAGCTTCAAACAAACAGACAAAGATTTCATGGCACTAAATATCTAATATAAAACATGATATATGATAGTTTCAGTGTTAGACTCAGTGAAGCAGGGAACCCAGAGAGCCAGACACAGACTCCTCAGACAGTAAAGGCACCGCTCCGCCCTCAGAGACCACAGCAGGACTGTGTACTGAGTGTGTACTGAGTGTGTTCTGAGTGTGTGTGTGTGTGTGTGTTCTGAGTGTGTGTACTGAGTGTGTGTACCCAGTGTGTGTACTGAGTGTGTCTGTGTGTACTGAATGAGTGTGTGTACTGAGTGTGTGTACTGAGTGTGTGTGTGTGTGTGTGTGTGTGTGTGTGTGTACTGAGTGTGTGTTCTGAGTGTGTACCCAGTGTGTGTACTGAGTGTGTGTGTGTACTGAGTGTGTACCCAGTGTGTGTACTGAGTGTTTGTACTGTGTGTGTGTACTGAACGAGTGTGTGTACCCAGTGTGTGTACCCAGTGTGTGTACCCAGTGTGTGTACTGTGTGTGTGTGTGTGTGTGTGTGTGTGTGTGTGTGTGTGTGTGTGTGTGTGTGTGTGTGTGTGTGTGTGTGTACTGAACGAGTGTGTGTACTGTGTGTGTGTGTGTGTACTGAGAGTGTGTACCCAGTGTGTGTACTGAGTGTGTGTACTGAGTGTGTGTGTACCCAGTGTGTGTACTGAGTGTGTACTGAGTGTGTACTGAGTGTGTGTACTGAGTGTGTGTACTGAGTGTGTGTACTGAGTGTGTACTGAGTGTGTACTGAGTGTGTACTGAGTGTGTGTACTGAGTGTGTACTGAGTGTGTACCCAGTGTGTGTACTGAGTGTGTGTACTGAGTGTGTGTACTGAGTGTGTGTACTGAGAGTGTGTGTACTGAGTGTGTGTACTGAGTGTGTGTACTGAGAGTGTGTGTACCCAGTGTGTGTACTGAGTGTGTGTACTGAGAGTGTGTGTACCCAGTGTGTGTACTGAGTGTGTGTACTGAGAGTGTGTGTACCCAGTGTGTGTACTGAGTGTGTACCCAGTGTGTGTACTGAGTGTGTATTGAATGTGTACCGAGTGTGTGTGTGTTCCGTGTCCCGCAGGTTGTTCCTCCACAGCGTGGTCTCGGCTCTGTTGGGTGTCTGTCTGGTTCTGGTTGTCACCTCCTACGTCTTCATTGAGTTCTTTCTGGACCCATCCAAACTCCGCACTGACAAACACTTCTTGGGTGAGTTCTGACCTCTGACCTCTGGCCTCTGACCTGACTGTGGCTCCCACTTTTTGAGAAAGTTTGAACTGACACGTAATCTGTTTGATTTGATTTGACTGATTCGGAGAGGGCTGAGAGTCCTGATGAGCTGCTTCCAGGGTTCCTTTCAGCCGAGCTCACCTGTCACCTGTGTGTGTCCTGCAGTGAGGAACGAGACAGGTGTGTGGTTCGTCTTCCTTCCCGTGGCTCCGGTCAGATCAGCAGCAGCTGTGATTCCTGGTCTGGCTGCTGTCACCATCGCTCTGGGTCTGCTGTCATCAGTGCTTCTCTGTCACCTGCTCTGCTTCCACATCTACCTGAGTACAACCCAACACACACACATACACGTGCTCACCTGTCTGTTTACCTGTCTGCGTCATCTAATGTAACAATAGTAAATGAATGCAGTAACAGGAAGTTGTTCACATGATAACCACCAGTGTGTGTGTGTCTGTGTGTGTGTGTGTCTGTCTGTCTGTCTGTCTGTCTGTCTGTCTGTCTGTCTGTCTGTCTGTGTGTGTGTGTGTGTGTGTGTGTGTGTGTGTGTGTGTGTGTGTGTGTGTGTGTGTGTGTGTGTGCAGTATGGAACCGACTCAGCACCTATGAGTACATTGTGCGGCAGCGTCACCGTCAGGACAACAGAAACTCAGGGAAACCAGGACCAGTGAAAGAGACAGCGGCTCCCTCAGTCGTCAAGGTAACACTGGTGGGGGTGGGGGTGTGGCTGTGGATGGGGGTGGGGGTATTAATTCCTGGGCCTGAGTGTCTGTCCTCTGCTGTCCCTGCTCAGGATATGAACTACTCAGGGACTCTGGGCTACACCAACCCTCAGCTGGATGTGGAGGAACCTACCACTGTGTCTGTGCGGGGGGAGGCAGAGTGAGTCTTTCGGCCCCCTCCTTTTCTGGTTCTGATGGTCTGATCCTGGTAATGCACCTCATTAAAGCTGCATTAAATCCAGATCCTCGCAGACCCTGCTGTTGGTGGGTTAAACAGCAGAGGTCCAGGTTCAGCCCACGGCCTGCTGTGATTGGCTGAGGCTGACTGACCGGGTCCTGACATGTCTCAGTAAACAGCCGCTAACAGTCATTTCATAACAGTTAGGCTGGACCTCAGTCGCCGTGGAGACCGTTTTCTTTGCAGTAAACAACGTGTACAAAATGAAATTCTTTGGCTGGGACTTCCAGGAAGCAAACAAAGTGTGTATTGTGTGTGGTTGAGCTGTGGGAGGAGGGAGCTGTGTGTATTAGTCTAACAGAAGGTCTTCATAAATAACTCCACTCACCGTGGCGGTTTGCCCTGAACCTCCTCTGCTGCCAGTGACGGAGGAAACTTTATTTATACTGCAGCCTTCACAGCAACCAGTACAACAGGAGAGTGGAGAGAGGGCGAGGACGTGTCCCAGCCGCAAAGAGACAAAGACAGACAAGCTGTAAGAGTTTCTGAATGAGGTGTAGTTCACTGTCATCACGGTCATAGCAGGTAAACCACCTGGTGAATGTTGATCACCTTGTGCTCCCTGATGTACCAGAAAATTGCTGCTGCATAAAAACATGGATTCCCCCAATAACTGCAGTTTTTTGTGAATGTTGGTCAAAAGTTCTTTTAAGAAAAAATGAAGTAAAATAAATAAATAATAAATAAAATCATTCTGGGCTTTGTGAATCAAAACAATTGAAATCAGGAGATCAGTGCTGATTTCCAACATCACACTGACAACAAGAGTCTGTATGTAACTGTGTTCTTACTCTGCAGACTGCGACAGTGTTGATGGACACACATCAGAAAATGTGTGATGGTGCGTTGTGTGTTGATTCTCAACGTTTCGCCACTTTGACATGAAAACTGTGTGTCACTCCTCTTCCACAGCCACATATGACTCCCCAGGCTGGCAACACAAATCTGCCTGGGACTGACTCACAACCCTTCGGGAGACACACACAGTCTGTGTGTCACTGTATCGGAGTGAGTGAATGAGAGAGTGAGTGAGTGAGTGAAATGCCCCCCCACAAAAGGAACTGTAGTTTTATACAGTCAACACCTGACACCTGATTTTAATTCCTGCACAGGGCCCCGGGCCCCTAACTTACACTTCTGCTTTCAGACTGCCTCAATCAGCTGGTCAGGGTGGTAACCTCAGTGTGTGTGTGTGTGTGTGTGTGTGTGTGTGTGTGTGTGTGTGTGTGTGTGTGTGTGTGTGTGTGTCAGGTTCCTGGCTAACGGCAGAGTGAGGAATGTGTCCAGTCCTGTCGTGGAGGAAGAAGCTCCGCCCACCATCTCTACAGAGCTGAAAGCAGTAGCACAAACACACCGACGCACACAGGTGACCACACACACACACACACAGACTCAGTGAGGCTGAAGATGTATGTATATGTATCATATGTTTTTGCGCTTTAACAGAAAAAGAGGAAGAAAGTCCATAAAGTTCCAGCAGAGGTGACCAGAGAGCACTGTCCGAGTGCAGCTCCGCCTCCAGGTACACACACACACACACACACACTTCAGAGGAGTGCACCACACAACCACATCATCACCCCTGGTTCACTTGTGTGCGATGTGAGATTCATGATGATGCCACACAAACTGTGTGACAGCAGCTGGTTACACTGAGTCACAGTTTAGAAACAGGAAGCAAAGGAAAATCAAATCAGCTAGAATAAATAAAACAAATATTTTCTCTGATATTAAATCAGATAGACTTTTAATATCTCAGTAAGTAGCAGCATCTTCAGCTGTTTAAGAGGATTTTCTCCTCCCCCTCCCTCTCCTGTCGCCTTGGGCACCACGTTTCTCTGTACGCTGATGACACTCTACTCATCTCCAGTCTCGTCCCCTCCTCATAAACATTTTCTATAATATTCAGTCAGGTCTCAGAATGTAAAGTTAAATCTTGATCACTGCTGCTCAGAGCATCTGTGAGAGGCGAGGCAAATGTATTTATATAGCTCATACAAAGAGGTCATTCACTATGCTCTACAGAAATAAAAGAAGCATAAAAAGCACAATAAGAAAACAGTCTAAAAATACAGATAGTAGAAATAGAAATAAATACTATCTAATTGAAGATTAAAAGATTAAACGAAGGCAGTGGAGCTTCTTTTTAAAGGTTGGGGCAGATTTGATCTGGTCCACTGTGAGCTGGTTCCAGCAGGGGGCTGGTTCCTCCAGGCTCCTGAGGATCTTAGAGACCAACCAGGCTCATATACATCCAACATTTCAGAAATATATTTAGAGGCCAGCTCATTTAGTGACTTGGAGACAATAAGTGAAACTTTGAATTCAGTTCTGTATCTGACTGGAATCAATGCGAAGAGCTGAGAACTGTAGTAATGTGCTCTCTGTTCTCAGTTCTAGTCAGAACTTGAGCATCAGTGTCTGATAAGCTGTAGCTGTCTAATGGTCTTATCTGGTAAACAAGTGAGGAGAGTGTTGTATTAATCAACTCTGGAGGATATAAAGGCTTGAATAAGCTTCTCTAAGTCTTGGTTAGACACAAAGTCACAAAGATGCAAAAATGCAGATTTAGCTACAGCTTTGACTAAGGTCCCCATCCATGATTACACTGAGATTTTTAACATGGGTTGAAGTCTTTAATGCTCAAGGCACTAAGTTGAAGCTTTTCAGTCTGTCTCAGTCTTTTCTTTATTTAACTGAAGGAAGTTTTGTTGCACTTTATCAAGGCACAGACACAAAGATTCAATGGGACCAAAATTATTTGGTGAAAGAGCTAAATAAATCTGGGTGTCGTCTGCATAGCTGTGATAAACCAACCTGTGCTCATGGAAGATCTGGCCAAGAGGAAACATGTACAGGTTGAACAAAAGGGGCCTGAGAGTGGATCCATGTGCGACTGTAGAGGTGATCTTCAAATCTTCAAGTCAACATCCCTGTGTTTCAGAGCGTTGACTTGTAAACACACAACAGAGGTGGAATCTGATTTGCTGTCACCCACTCTTTGCACATCCAGTTCACACAGGTCTGACCAGGCCCAGGGACCTGGTCTCAGACTGGGAGGGACTGGGGGTTTTGGCAGAACATGGAGTTGTCTTCAGGAACCTCCACCATGAAGTTATTCATTTTAATGTCAGACGTCTGTGCCTAACTCCTCGCATGTTGCATAAAATGAGTGGCTCCTTTATAAACAATGATTTCTCCTGATTATTGTCCTTCAGCAGAGCCCAGCAGTCTGTCCTCTGTGTCCCTGGGTCAGCGACTTCCTTTCCCAGCGTTCCCTCTGAGGGCCTCCCTCCCTCCCCTGGCCCTCACCTCGGGACCTGTCCAGGCCGCTGCCCCTCCCGCTGAGTACCACTCGGACTCTGCAGAGTCTCTGGAGGAGATCCCGGTGGCGTTGGCCAAATTGGGCTCCTCGTCCTCTGCTGCTGCCACGGACGCCTCCACATCTTCACACAGAGCCATCCCAGCATTCCCCCTGCCCTCCCCCCAGCCCAGGACTAAGAGGAAGTCTTCCTCTGCCCGTGCAAATAAGAGTGCAGCGGAGCTGAGGTTTGAGATGGCCTCCATTCAGCCTCCCTCTGTGTTTGTGAGCCGGGCCAGTGGAGAGGTGTCTGAGCCCCGGGAGGAAGGCCTTGGTCTGGGAAGGAGGCAGACTGGTTCAAGACCCAGCTCCAGACCCAGCTCCAGACCTGGGTCTCGTGCATCGCTGGGCTCAGGTGGAGCCTCGTGGATGGAGCGATAACCTGAGCAGACTTTAATCTTTCTACAGTCACCTGCACTCTGCAGAAACGCACAAGTCTTTATCTAACTCAGTTAGATTTTGATGGGTTTTTGTATCTCTGACTATTTATTGTTTTTTTTTTTTTATTATTTTTTTGGGCTTTTTATGCCTTTATTATAGCTTAGTGGAGGCTGACAGGAAAGGGGGTAGAGAGAGGGGAATGACCTGCAGGAAAGAGTCGGACCGGTCAGGTGTCGAACCGGTGACTGCCTGCTAAGAGCATCTTGTGGTCAACATGGTACGCGCCCTAACCACTCGACTACCAGGCCGCCCTATTTATTGGTTTTGACTGGACTTTTTCATTCTGAATGCCAAAGTAGAGATCCTGTCTGTGCACAATCTTTATACCTGAAGGACCTTCTGCTCTGACTGGACGTTTGTCACCTGATGTGTACATCTGAACAACATCAGTGAGAAGCTGTTCAGTGTGTTTGTGGGTGTTTGTTTCTCGTCGACGTCATGTAAACATAAACGTCCCCCCACCCCCCAACCCCACCCCTAATCCCACGGGACGTTGTTGCTCCCTGTTGTTTTCACAGTTTCCTAGTTAGCAGCTCCTCTGCTGCGTCTCCTGGTCTCCATGGTAACTGAAGACCAGAGGGACAGAGGGGTGTGTAGAGAGCTGACATCACTTCCTGTTCTCACATGTCAGCTGCAGTGATACCTGAAGCACACAAGATACTAATGCTAACACCCCCTGTTCAGACCTGTGGAGGGCCACAGGGACCAATATTAAATAAATACAATGTGAAGTAAAAACCAGTTTATCGTGAAATGTAGAAACAAACCAATAAATTTAACTAAATCATTAAGTTAAAAACAATCATGACACCAATATGTTTTTTCACCAAACAGAATCACTAGAACTTTTTTTATTTATAGATATTTTTATTTACATTTTTTTTTTTTTTACTGTGTTTTACTTCTATTGCACTTTTCAGCCAATCAGATACCCTGTTCTTCTCTTTCTCCCTGACAGGGCTGACGCCTGGACGCTGAGTAGTTCATTAAAATCTTTATGCTAAACAAAGCTAAACAGCTGAGTGGGACCAGTCTGAACCACAGATTGTAAATAAATGTGGGTTGAGCCTCTGTGACGTTACCCTCAGCTTTCTGAAGCTCAGAGTGAGCTGCTCCACCGTCACCATCTTGGCAGAGCCTGACTCCGCCCCCTAACTCCCAGCTAATCAGAAAACCAGCAAAGAGGTGGGGCTTGTGTGTGGAGTCGAGACTTTGGTGCATGCTGGTTTGCAGCAAGCATTGGCTCACCCACCTGTCACTCAAAGAGGCCACGCCCTCAGTTCTCCATAATTTTAGTCTGCAGCTTTTAGCTTCATCACACCTGGAGGTTGATGCTTGGTCTGAACATGTGACTCTCAGAGGGAAAGAGAAGAGAAGAGGCTTTACCTGAGTGCTGTCTGTGTCAGGATGCTTCAGCTGAAGTCTCCCCTGAGATGCTTGTGATTTTTTTTCACCTGTCAACTGATTTTACCTGTTTAACAATAAACGATGAAAACTTCACCTGGTTCACTCCTCTTTTTTTCCAGTTTTCAGGTGCTGATACCTGCAGGACAATTCTCCCAGCAGCAGATATTCAACACAGTGAAATATAAACAACAGGAACACACAACTGGAAGAAGCTGCGTAAATGATTTCCAAATATTTAAGTAAGGCAAGTAATATAGGTCTTTATCACAGAGTGAATATTTCTGTGACGATGAACAAACGCTTCTGAACATGTGATGCAGATAAAAAGTAAAGTCAGAGGAGAGAAGATTGCTCACTGAACGCTGCCTTTATAATCCTGGGAAATATTTAACACTGTGGATCATTTTAATAAAAGTCATCAGAGGTTTCAGTTTATATTTCCAGTATTTATTGTAAACTCTTTTGCCCCTGTCAGGGACCTATATGAGTGATTAATGTTTCCACTGATCTGATTGGTCAGTAGTTGGGCGATTTTCATCCGATTGTCTGTAGTTCACAAGCTCCGTGAAGCACACGTTACTGTGTTTATCTATCGCAGTACAAGTGAGGCAGATGCATGAAAACCAGCCTGAAGCCCAAAGACACCTGGAGAAACCCTGATCTCAGGCTCCAGAGGTCTACAGGACTCTGAAGGATCGGCATGTTTTCAGTCCCAGTTTTCAGATCATTCTCCTGTTTGTGACGTCACCTCAGTCTCATATGAACTTGGTGAGTACAGTGTAAATATCACTGATACAAATGATGAACAAAACTATAAAAATGAGTCCAGAGTTAGAAAAAACAAGCTTTGATTCGTATTGGCAGGAACAGCTCAAGATGCATAAGATGAACTTATTCCTGAAGCTTTGATAGTAATCAGGAGACTTACTGTTGGACACGTCCCCTCTGAAATAACATCACCAGTAAGGAGACTTTAAGATGAACGGTCCAATCTTCTTCTGTTGACAATTGCAGAAAATACCTTCAGATACATACTTTCATTTTAAAACGTCTCAGTAATTTACTGAAACAGCTGCTCACTGTAGTTTTTTAAATCAAACAGCAGAAACAGGGCATCTGTTGGGGACTATTTTCAGCAGCGGATTAATCCACATTAAACCACAGTGAACACTGTGCTGTAGTATTTGTGGTAGCGGGACGGTGTGTGTGGGACTAAGTCAGAGTAAACTTGAGTGTCTGTGTTCATTGTGACACAGTGAGACTGATGAAGGTCCCTCAGTTTGGTAGAGACCTGGTTTGTCCCCTCAGCTGTTTCCATCATCAGGAGCAGCTCAATTAAAACCATGTGGAGTCCTGACGGATCATTAGCTCATTAGTGTTACAGTTAACAAATCATTTCCTCTTAGCCCACACATGCTGACATCACCAACACTGGGACGAGCTCTGTGCTGCAACATGTGAAGTCAAATTAAACCTAATAAATCAGATTCATCATCAGGGATCAGGAGCAGCTAAGGCTTTTATTTTGACAGGCTGATAACATCTGTTTGTGTGTGTGTGTGTGTGTTTGTTGTTGTATGTCATCATCCCATCACGATGTGAGGTGGGGTTGCTGCGGCAACTAGCCACGACAACATCATAACAACTTCAATCAAAAGGAGCGGCAACGAGAAGTATGTCCCTCCCTCCCTCTCTCTCTCTCTCTCTCACAGTTGTTTCCATCACTTCAGAGGACATTACACCAACATTACATTTGTTTCCTGGAGATTCACTCTGACCTTAGACCAGGTCCTCACCTTGGTTTTAGCTCCCAGGAGGAAGTGTTATTGTGTTATGTCCCCACAACATGAGTAATACAGTAATCCACACACACACATACACACATAGCCTCAGCCTGGTTTCCACTGAGCAGCTGAACTGTACTGAAGTCGAGATGTTTTCAAAAATAAAACCATTAACAGTTTTTCTCAGTGAACTTCACCCATAAAAACCTGAATCAGATCAGTATTTGCTGTGACCCCCCTTTGCCTTTAATCCAGCTCCAGTTCTCCTCGGTACAGTTCTTCAGGTTCTCAGCAGGTAGGTTGGAGAACCAACCTCAGTTCTTCTGTCTCTGTCTTGTCATGTGATCCCAGACTGACTCCATGATGCTGAGACCAGGACTCTGTGTGGGCCAGACCATCTGCTGCAGGACTCCTGGTTCTTCTGGTCTCTGAAGGGAGTTCTTTATTCTTTAGGCTAATCAATATATTTACAGCTCGGCTCTTCCACTGCAGGTTTGCATGCGTTTACTAGGGGTGGGTGAATCAATCCCCAATGTATCAATATGATTGATAGAAATAGAAATTGCTCCATCAGACCTTGAACACAACCTGGATACGTGAACGGTCTTCGTAGTGCTGCACCGTTTGCGTCTCTGCAGTTAACGTGTGATGACCTTCTTGGAATTTCTCTGTTTGTTACTATTTTTCTCCTGATTGAGGCCTAAACATGCTCAAAAACTCATGACACTTTGCGTTAGGCCTTGGGGAAATATACGTGTTTTTTGGGATTTTGCACGTGGGTGTGGAAAAATGGCTTGATAGCGCCCCCTAGAAAATGTCAACGAATGACTACATGCCCTCCGTTTCACCTACCGACATATGAAATTTGGTTTGTAGACATGATATACCAGGACCTACAAAAAAAGCCTCCTGCACCCGTACCCAAAAGCCAACAGGAAGTCAGCCATTTTGAATTTACTCTGCAATTTAGGGGCGTTTTTGCCATTTACAGACATTGTACTTTAAAAAACTCCTCCTGAAGAATGAACCAGAACAACATCACGTTTGGTCGGTGTGACGACACTGAAGTGCAAAGTTTTCTTTGAACGGCCTTGGGTGTGGCGGTGTGGCCAATTTTGGATGTTCCGCCATGAAGCAGGAACATATGCCATCCGATCTGTTTCAAATTTCACCACAGTCACACTGAAGACATCTGCATATGAATATGACCTCATAGTCATAGCGCCACTCACTGAAAACAGGAAGTAATCATCATTTGAAGTAAATGAAATCTCCATGCTCTGGTAAACACTGTTGGCCTCATTAAGTGGAGGGGTGTGCAATGGTTTGATGGCCCACTTGTAGCTTAATCTTTCAGCTTTTCTTCCATCAGAACAGTGCACAGTTACATATAAAGAACAGGCACGTATAAAAGCAGTCATCAACACCCTGTATTACCCTTTACAACCTCCCTTACCCTACCCCCTCATCTCTCCTCCCAAAAACAGAACCAACAAAGAAATTATAGTTGGTCTCGCTGCGCTCTCTCTTTAACAAAACTGTAATCCACATCCCATGGCTGGAGAGTGTGAAGTCTGGCTGCATGCCTTTGGGCCACGGACCCCTCCATCGAAGGACCGGGACCACTGTCGCCAAGTCAGGGAATGTGGTGGTTACCATCTCAAGGCCAACGTTTTCTTGGCTGCCGTGAGACCAGGCCATGGAGCACGTTGCAGAGTCAAATCTATGAAAGAGTCATCGTTAAGTAGAATCTAACCACACCCCAGGGCGTTGAGTGGTCACAATTGGGAGATGCGATGATCTTCATGGAGTGACAACTTCTGGGAGTTAGGTACATCCTGTCTGCAAATTTATAATGTATTAGTTGATGATCTGGATTCTCAGAAGTACCACACAAGTTTTCCCACACAGTCGTCCAGCAAACCTCTTCGTCATTTACACCAGATGCAACCCAACCCCAGCTTCTACTGGACCTGGCCTGTGAGGTTCAGGATACATTTGTGTGTTGATCCACATGGACAATGTGTGCCCACACAGCTGAGCTTAATTACAGGTAAGATAAAGGATGATCCAGGTAGATCATATTCAGCTTGTGAGGGTGGGGGAGGTGAGGGCTTTGCTGACTCAGTGTGAGGCTGTGGCTATTTGCTGGAAACAGTGTGAGTCCAGTTCAGACCTGCTGCGCTGAAAACTTTGTGACATTAACTCGACGCGAAATCAGCTGAACAGCAGCTTCAGTCATGTGACTCTGTCCTGGTCGTCCCACTCCCCCAGAGACCCCCACCCTCAACAACATGATGTCATCCTGAAGTCCTCCCACACTGACAGCTGCTTCCTGTTGACACAACTACTGACATGAGGTAACTTCCTGCTGCTGAGACACACACACACACACACACACACACACACACTGACCTGTTGTTCTTCCCTGAGGATCATTGTTCTTCACTTAAGAAACTAAACAAACTGTTTTCTCTCTGACTTTATGACTCTGTGTGTGTGTGTGTGTGTGTGTATGTGTGTGTGTATGTGTGTGTGTTTTCATCTGTCGTCACGGAGACGAGTTGGGACTGTTTGTTCTCCAAACTGAGCAGCAGTTTTTCTCTGGTTAAAATTTCAGTCTGTTTCTGACTTGATCACAGCAGCATGGCAGGTATGCTCGGTTATACCTGTGACCACACCCAGCAGTGATGTCACAGTGTACTGGAGTACACCTGTACATCACTGCAGCCAGGTGAGAAGTTGAACCATTTGAGGTCAGCGAAAACAAGCCTGTCA
This sequence comes from Trachinotus anak, assembly GCF_046630095.1. NCBI lineage: Eukaryota > Metazoa > Chordata > Actinopteri > Carangiformes > Carangidae > Trachinotus > Trachinotus anak. The sequence continues at coordinate 30,666,188 of NW_027273862.1, read as the reverse complement.
GTTATTAGTGCGATCCTAAAAATGCGTCTGCAGAAACATGCCCCTACATCAGCAGGCGTACTGGACCTTGGTTGTCATGGTTACAATAATAAACATGCGGACTGTACCAAGAGCAGCGTACTCACCTTTATCACCATGGTTACTATAATAACAGTCATGTCTTGGTTAGGTTTAGGAAAAGATGGTGATTTGGGTTAAAATAAGTACTTCCTCAACAGTAGACGATCTTTGTTGTCATGGTTACAATAATAACAATGAACAGTCATGGAGAATAGAAACAACATAAACTGCTCCTGTCACATGGGAATCGAACACCGCTCTCCTGGGTCATATTCATCCATCCACCCCAACCTCCTCCTGACGTGGACTTTGTCGCTCTATAAACTACGTCACCGCACTTTTCCCTTTGCTCCTGTCATCATCGCTACAACCACTAGATGTCGCCTAGCAACAGAACCTAACTGTGGGTCATAGTGACCTGCTGACAGACGACCTGTGGGCTCAGAAATCCCCCTCCTCGCCTTGGTTTATTTAACCCGGAACCACTGTGTGCAGCTTCTTTTGTGCTATATATGTGTTTTATTCTAACCAGTTTGTGCACATGTACATGCAAATATGTATATATGTACAATTATTCATATTTTACTGCTTTATTTCTATCAAACCTGTCATGGAGAACTGAAATTATCCCTCTGACCTTTGACCTCCACCTCCAGGAGCTGACAGGAGCCTGCATGGACACCCTGCCCCTGTGAGCCTCCCTCTTCTCCTCCCTCCTTCCCACCCTCTCTCGCTCTCTCTCTCCCTCTCCCTCCCTCCCTCTGTTTTATTGCCCTCCCTTGATGTTGGACAGGATGTCGTCATGGCGACGGGATAAACAGATGATAACAAGCCCTCAGCACTTTGAGCTCATTTGAATGCTGCGACCGCCACTGAGGGCCAGAAGAGAGAGAGGAGAGACGGAGGTGAAGAAGAGGAGACAGACACAGGAGGACAGCGGAAAGACAGGTAGGACACTGTGCCTTTTAATGTTGGAGACTTTGTTGAGAAATATAGATTAAAATTAAGATTAGTGGGGAAATTTGCAACTGAAGAGAAACTAGAAGTAACAGAAAAAAAAATGCCCAATGTAGTTTTAGTTTGAATTGTTGAAACAGTCTGTGGGAGCCAGATTCCCAGAGTCTGACTCTGGTTTGCAGCAGCTCAGATTCTTTGCATGCAGATAAATGACACACAGCCAAACAGACAGCACTGCTGCTAATTATTAGTTGTGTTGTATGACACTGCAGAAAACACTGTGAGTGTTTTATGACTCCACATGCAGATGTGTGCATCTGTTGACAAACTGAACAAACAGACAGGATTTTATATACGTGTTTAATCTACAGTCACCGTGCATCAACATGTGTTCGTGTTTAAGGACAGTCACTAAGTTTGTGTTTCAGTGTTGGTGGGCTGTAAATGAGCTGAGCGACTGTGATGACACTCAGGGTGCATACCAACACACTTACAGACACATACATCCCTATCTTACTGCAAGGAGACTCATCATTTTGCATTTTGATGACGTTACAAATTGTGTCGGGTCGGATTCTCAGTAGCTGAATCCTCTCTGCTGACTTGTGCTGTCCGACAGAGCTCAGTTCGAGGGCCCCGTCATTCTGTTTATATTTGCTGCTCTTGGGACAGATTATAAACAGATTTCATATTGCATATCGTTTCTTTGCAGATGATACTAAACTTTTCTTCCCATTCAAACCTGGTGAGGCTCGCAGGTTAATTAAACTGTCTTGACACTAGATGTTGACATGGTTACTTATTTCATGCTAAATCATGGTAAAAATGCCAGACAGTCTGTATTCCATAGTATTTAATTTTAATGATCACTATAACCGTGGTCGATTAATGTAGTAACTCAGACGCATGCGTGGCAAGCAACGTGGGTTTGTTCTGTGTCTGTCAAAACATGGTGGAAGGCCGTGACGGCTTCCTTTGGAATTTTTTTTTTTACCTCTTTGACAGCAAAACTACTGTGTACGAGTGGGTTTTTTAAAATGCAGGTAAACCTGTTAAAAAAAAGGTGATTGATAGGTTGACCTCTCCGGTCGAGAAGACACACGCACACCTGCACACTGAGCACACAGGCAGACAGAGGGGAGAAGCAGTTAGCTGTTAGCTGCCGTGCAAATTGGTAAAACTAAATGAACTTGGTTTGGGTCGTCTGCTTGTGCCTGGTGTTTATTGTATGTATTTATTTTGTGTGTTTGATTGTGTACAGTGTTTTTTTCCATTTGTAAATGTATTTGTGACCTTTTAATGTGAATCTGTGAAGCACTTTGTGAAAAGGGCTAAATAGACACATTTTACCTACTTACCAACCCCAACTGTCCAAATGTCCTGACTGTGGGAATCTGACACCTACACACCTGTGTAACACACACACACACACACACACACACACACACACACGCTTCTACAGGAGCTGCTGCTGTCTGACAGAAAGAGCAGAGATCTGCACCCTTATTTGAGAAGTGTATTTAGAGACAGAGGGAACAACCAGTCTACCTGCAGGAGGATTCTCCCTGTCAATAACAGAGAAGGTGACGTCCACCCAACGGTCCAAAAGCCAAACCCATTGACAAACAGATAAAAAATAAAAAAGAGAGAGAGAGAGGTCATGACAGCTCTGTGGACAAACCATAATGGCCTGGGAGCGGTCCACGGCAGGACAAGACCTGCAGTGAACCAGGGCCTGGGTGTGGCTCAACATATTCAGTTTAGTAACACACAAACCTTTGCTGGAAGAAATCAGAGAAAACAGAGGCTGCAGAACTTCATTCAAAATCCTCCTGTTTTTAAGTTTCCTTCGGTATCACAGTGAAACAGTCTGAACATCATGATACACTGCAGACACAGCTGATCTCAGCTGATTCATCTGTTGGTGATGAGACAGTTTAACTACATGTGAACGGATACAGACAACACAAGGCTCCAACATCACCGCAGCACTGACTCGTAGCTGAAGTTGTCATGTTGGTTCCCAAACAGGCTGATATGATATGATATTGGTGTAAGTCAACTGGCCATAATGCACATCACAGTGATTCAACAGAATATCATTTTACAAGTTTGTAGTTATTATTGTTCAAGCTGACTTCAGTAACGTGAACTTGAGATTCATTCAGATTTCAGACTCTCTGAGAACAGCCCCTGAGTTTAGAGCTTCCACTTCAGTGTGAGAGTGCTGAGACGAGTGCTTCTCACATGAGGACCGCTACGTTGGTGGGCAACTGATTTTCTTCAAAACAAATCTTCACTTTGGTTTTGTGTTGCAGGTATTTTTCCAATCATGGCGGAAAGTAACGACATGGAGCAGCTCCTGGCGGCTTTCAAGAAGTTTGCCATTCATGGAGACACGAAGGCCACGGGGAAGGAGCTGAATGGGAAGAACTGGGCCAAACTGTGCAAAGACTGCAAGATCATCGATGGCAAGAACGTCACCGGCACCGACGTGGACATTGTCTTCTCCAAAGTCAAGTGAGTCTTGTGACACAACAATACATCCAATCCTGGCGAGTCCATTTCATTTTCTGATTATTGGTATTCTCTGGTCACTTTTTCATACTGCACAGTTGGACTAATGATAATAATAATAAAAATAGAAATGAAAAAAGTAATAAATATAATTTTATAAAATGATTCATGATGAAAAGGATCCACAGGTGACTTGTCATTAGCTGCAGCTGTTTCACAGCAGAAGTAAGTGTTTGTGTGTCTGTGTGCAGACAGAAGATGTCTCGAGTCATCACGTACGAGGAGTTTCAGAGAGCGCTGGAGGAGTTGGCTCCAAAGAGGTTCAAAGGTCAGAGTAAACAGGAGGCGCTGCAGTCCATCTTCAGACTGGTGGAAGGCAGAGAGCCCACCAATGTCGGGGTGACGGTGAGGAGGAGCTTTTCGTAAAACCTCCATCATGTGTTTGCAGTACAGTCAGTATCAGTCTGAAGGTACACGTTGCATAATATGACATGAACACAACAGAAGAAGAAGTCAGGAGGTGTTGATTTGGGGAGTGAATGTGGAGAAACTGTTGACGAGTCAGTGGAGTGTGGGGTCTGGGTGGGGTTGGGCACAGTCTGTGGCAGAGATCAGGAGCTTTATTTATAAAACTGGGTGCAGAGCACTTGTTCTTATCTGCATTTACAACCAGTCAGAGCCAGAGGCATATAAAACTGTATTGTCTGCATAAAGACGAATGTTGTTGTACTGATTAGTTTACAGAGTTTAGAGAGGACGCCACGCTGACACTGGAAAAGTGAGGAGGACACGTCCCCCATCCACAGTAGACTGAGGTTTGATCTGGTGTCCCGAGCCGATGAGACAGCAGGACATCATCATTTAAACTTGATGGGACATGATGGACGATCTGCTGCTCATCTTTAATATTCAGCACAAACAGCAGCTCAGTCTCACGTCACCTCTGGCTCGTCTTCACGTTTCAGGCCACAGACACACCTCTCGCTCTGCTCTCACATTTCAGAAGTGCAGCTGGCAGACTCTCAGCCCGTTCATTAACAACTCATCAGAGAGGTTTAATATTGTGATGATGGAATCATCTGAGTCTGAGCCAAGAGGTGAGGCAGTCTGGATCATCTTCAGTCAGCAGACAGGATCCAGTAATCTCACTGAAACAAACACCTTTTTGGTGTTCTTTTCTTGCTATACGCTTGCCCTGGAAATCGCTCCAGTCTGCATCAGTTTGCTCCGTCTCTGGACAGAAGTGCACCTGTGTACTTGTCTCACCTGTTTTCTGTCGGCAGATCAGCAGCAGCACAGGCAGGTGAGACTTTGGTCTGGGTTGATTTCATTCCTTTCTTCTATGTTCCCACCAGAAAGTGGCGAAAACGGCAGCTGTGGACCGTCTGACCGACACGTCCCGCTACACCGGGTCACACAAAGAGCGCTTCGATGAGAGCGGCAAGGGTAGAGGTCGGGAGGGCCGGGAGGAGATCGTGGAGAACACGGGCTATGTGGGAGCGTACAAGAACGCCGGGACGTATGACACCAAGACAAAGGCTGAGAAATAACCAGGCAGGAGGCAGCTCCACCTGCTGGGAGCTTACAAGTAGTACAGCTCCTCCACAGCACTTAGTCTGGATCAAACCTTGAACTTTGAACCCTGTGTGTGTGTGTGTGTGTGTGTGTGGGGGTGTGTGTGTGTGAGAGAGAGAGAGAGAGAGAGAGAACTGGACAGAGTGACAGAGCTTCATGTCCAGTCTGAACTGTAGACTCTATAAACACATGGATATGACAGGAGTGATCCAGTCTGTAAGCAATGATACATGACTATGTGTCTTCATTGTGGACAAGACAATCTGTTGACCCACCAGCGCCGCCCCCCACCCCCGCCGAGGCAGACTGTTTTGCTGCATGTCTTCATAAATCCATCAGTACAGCCCCATTTAGACCAATATGGTCCGGCTGCGGTTTTCAGACCAGGTGGCGTGGCGTGATTGGGGCGTGACGTAACAATCCAGTTACATCCCCCAAACCCACAATAGGCCAATCACAATCATGGGGTGGCTGTGGCTTAGGAGATAAACCGGCTCCCCCGGTCCTCATCTCAAATTGGGAACATATGTCTTTCACTTTCATTAATCTGATATATCATAGTTATTGTTATTATAGTATTAAAAATATACTTATAGTACACATTTTTTAAGTGTATTTTTTTCCACCATGGATCTGATCAGGTTAAGTGACTTGAAAACGGACAGATGCATCTTAGTTATGACAATATAAACTATTTCCTTCATTGATCATGGACAATGATATTGTTTTGAGTCGTAGCATTAGCATAAAATCCTAAATTAAATTCTCAGCTGACCAATTTGTTCTTGTCTATATGGAAACAGAAACAGATACCTCACGTCCCACCCCGTCACGCCACGCCCCCTGGTCTGCAGGCCGCAGACGGACCCTTCTCATGGTCTGCAACCTCCGCTTCTGATGAGGATTTCTGGAGGTGTATTTTCAGTGGACAGCAGAGAGACCTGCTCAACATCCAGGTCTGTTAGAGACCAGATCCTGTCATTTCACCAGGGTTCAGCTAACATCCAGAATCATGAGTTCAGTTCCTGAGAGGCAGAGTGAGGATTTCATCCACACCTCGCCCTGAGACGTTCGCCTTGTCTGAGTGGGGTTTCAATTTGTTTGCAAAGTTCTTCTTGTTAAAAGTCCCAGCTGGTTCAGACCTCAGTAATGTTTGTGCTCTGATTAATGTTGTTACAGCCTCTCTCAGCTCACTCATGCAGCTCTGAGAGACCATTTTCAGTCATGTGTTTTCAATCTGCAGCATCTTTTGGATCCATGTTGAATTCAACTAAAACAGAATGTGCAGTTTCCTGAAAACTGAAGCCATATTGGGATTTTTTCTTTGTCTTGTAATATGTGATTTTTGCAGCCTTGTTCTTCCTCTGCAACAAAATAATTTTAAACTTGTCCCACAAACTGTTTGTGTCTGTCTGAAGCTCCTTCTGTTTGGAGTGGATGCAGGTACAGAAACTGGAAGTGGAAATGACTTTATCAAACGAATAAAGACAAAAAACTGTTCTGTTCTGTCCTTGTTCTCCTGTTTCCACTGCAGGAACCTTTGATATGCTGCTTTCTGACTAAGACATGTAGGTAAAGTTGCTTCAGAGTTCCTGAGAAGGTTCTTGTTCCCCTGCAGTGCCTTGTAGCAATCACTGGCTTTTGTGCTGGGGGGTCAGAATCTCAGTCTGACGAAATAAAATAATATCATAATAGTTTTACGGCCCACGACATCCACCACAGGAACTCATACGTGCTCAGAGGGCTCTGAGAACCTGTCCATGATGGCAACCAGACTGGTGAGGCTGCATGTTTGAGGTGGACCCCGGAGGTGCCCGCCGTCTCATTTAGGCTTAGTTGGAGCAGCATACTTTTCCCGCCTCAACATAAAAAAATAGTGTAAACACAGCAAATAACCCTGTATGAAACAGGTTTCCTGCAGTGCTAACTCAACAGCAATGTGTTAGCGACCTGTTCTTAGCCTAAAAGACAGTTGGAGGGGTTGGGTATGGATGCTAGCTGGCAAACGCACAACAATGACAAAAACTGTATTTAATGAATTTCATGAATTAAAAATAAAATTTGACATTTTCAGTGCTATTAAGCCTCGGATATAATGTATTATGATCTAATACCGATCACTAAGCTTTTCACAAAATGCTGTGAAACACCTGGGCTATTAAAGATTGACTCAATCAAAAAAATCGATCATCAAATCATTGGTTTGTAAAACTTTTGATGTCTGATTAGAATGAATATTGCACTTACATCGTTGCCACAGCCCGTCTCTCCTTAAATTGACCACTGCAGCCCGCACATTTTTTCAAAAGGCACAACTTTTACTTTGAAGGCAGGCTGTCCCTGTCTCCAGTTCTTGACTTCCTTGTTCAATTTTCATTGTACAAGTTGGAGAATGGAACAAGCTGATGCTGGTGCGCTGAATTGAATTGCACGTCTTCATTCAATGTGACAATGACACATGCTTTGTGTTAACAGTGTTTAGGCAACATCGGCTCATGAAGAACGAGCTCACACACGTCAATGTCCACTTGCACTGGTACAAGTAGGACAATGAAATTAGGAAATACCCCCTAAACTGGCTTTTTTCATTTTTCAACATGAACAACTGAAAAGGAATTATACTTCGTACACGGACTGTACTGGAACTGTTTCACTGGTTCAAATATGTTTCTGTTGAAAAGGTGATCATGTTTTATCTTGTGCACACAAGATAATTATCCTGTATATCTATATATATGTATAATATCTAACAACTAATCAGGTTAATTGGCGACAGGTCAGTAGATGATTGGGTTTAAAAAGAGGCTCCAGAGAGGCAGAGTCTCTATGCAATGAACAGTGCAACAGTTTAAGAATAATCTTCCTGTAAAATAGCAAAGAATTTGTGAATTTCAGCATTTACAGTTCATAATATCATTGAAAGATTCAGAGAATCCAGAGAAATCTGTGTGCAAGGGACAAGGCTGAAAACCAGTACTTGATGGCCATGATCTTCAGGTCCTCAGGCAGCACTGCATTAAAAACAGACATGACTCTATAGTGGAAATCACTGCATGGAACGGTGGCCCTGAAGGTCAAAACACAATTCAATTAAATTCAATTCAATTTTATTTGTATAGCACCAAATCATAATCTACATTATCTCGAGGCTCTTTACAGGGTCAGGTCAAGACCTTACTAAACCCAACAGTTCCCACAAAGAGCAGCACTTGGTGACAGGGGGAAGGAAAACTCCCTTTAACAGGAAGAAACCTCCAACAGAACCGGGCTCGGGGGGTGGTGGGGGGGGGGGGGGGGTGTCTGCCTCGACCGGTTGGGTTTTGGGGGGGGGGCAGGAACAGCTGTGTAGGTAATGGTGTTATCAATAATAATGACAGGTAACAGTGGTTAATAGTAAAGATGAGTAGTGGTGGATCTGGATCCTGCTGCTCCAGAGGCAGAGAGACCTGCAGAATGAGGACAGAGAGAGGGAGAGAGAGAGAGAGAGAGAGAGCCCAGTGCATCATGGGAATCCCCCAGCAGTCTAGCTCTATAGCAGCATAACTAAGGGATGGGTCAGGACATACCTGAGCCAGCCCTAACTATAAGCTTTACTAAACAGGACAGTTTTAATCCTGATCTTAAAGGTAGAGAGGGGGTCTGCCTCCTGAACCCACACTGGGAGCTGGTTCCACAGGAGAGGAGCCTGAGAGCTGAAGGCTCTGCCCCCCATTCTACTCTTACAAACTCTGGGAACCACAAAACACAACAACATTACAGAAAACAAAATAACATTTCAGAAAACTAAACAATTCACAAAACTAAATGACAAATTACAAAAAGGGGAGGACAACATTTCTTGTTTGTGATTGGACAGAGTCCCTGGCAACAATTGCATGTCATTTCCTTTTTATTTTTGCACGAATTTCAAACTGAGTTTGAAAGAATGGAGGAGGAGAGTGAAATTATAGGTTAAAATTACATACGTCATACATCATATGTATGTCCTTTAGAATATTCCCTTATTTGTTTTGTGAAATGTTGTGTGAATTGTTATTTTATTTTGTGAAATGTTAATTTGTTTTGTTAAATGTTGTTTTGTTTTCTGAATTGTTGTTTTGTGAAATGTTGTTTCACCGTAATAAATGGATGAAGACACTCATTTGTCTGCATCGGTCTGACAGTCTGTCCCACAAGTTGTCAGGCACAGCACAGTAAAGAAAGATGAGAGGAAAGTGCAATTCCCCCGATTGTTGTTTGGATTACAAACGGGAGCTCATCAGTTTACTTTCATACAATAACTTCACCTGTAAAGTCCTATTTTACTCTTCATTTCATTTGTCAGGACTAGAGATGTCTTCAGTGGGCACCAGACAAACTGAAATTGTGATTAAATATTAAAATAGTATGAACACAGTTTACGGAATCCCTCACAATAATCAATGAAGACATAATATTAAAAAATGCTAAAGGAAATATTGAACAAACACAATTATTTCCATTGAATTTCCATGAATTATTATGTATTATACGCACACAAGAAAAGAAGTGGTGAAAAAAGCTGTGCTGTTCTTATTTGCACAGAAAAATCTACGTCTTGAAGCAAATTATTTTTTTGTATTTGAACATTAAAATCAACATGTATACATGCCAATAGGGATGGATACATGTACATGTGCCATAGATGTGTCATCCAGACAGAAGTGGATCAAGAACAAGGAACACCACTGAGGTGAGTCCTCCATGTCTCTGTGGATGTTTCAGGAAAACAGAAAAGGATTTTTTTCATTGATTCATATACTGCACACATCATTTACACACCCTGATGTTCATGACAGACTCTGCAGTTTGTAAGCAGGGGTGGGTCTAGATTTTTTATGGGGGGGGCAGGCTGGGGCATGGACTCAGAGAAGGGTGGCATGTGTAAATAACATCTAAAAAGTAAAACAGCAAAATTACAGCTCTGTTTCCTCAGTAATAATTATTTTCATGTAAAAAAGACTGCAAAATAAGCAACTTGACATGTGATATGAAATATTAATAATAAATAATTTACATTGGTAGGACATAGCCTCTGGTAGATCCAAGGCAACAACCAATAAATATTTTACATATGTTAGAATTATTAAAATTATAAATGTAGTTGTGCATAAGATAGATATCTTCAATGACAACAGCTTTAAGACTTTAGCTGCTCTTATGACTGTTCGTGTCTAGATGGGGCCACTACTACCCTCCAGAGCTGGGGTACCCTGGGTCTTGTAGATAAGGGTTTTGATGGAAAGCATAAACATAAAAAATAATATTCAAATCTAGTTGTTGTCGAGCAGATGTTGGTGTCCAATACCAGCTTCATACATGAATGTTTAGGATAAAGTTCAGCCTTATATGAAGTAAGGTGTGGTAAAATGTTGCAGCCATGTGAGACCTGGGAATATATCCCCACCGTCAGAGGAGACACCTTCAGAACTTGGTGTGGCACTTCTTTGATTCACAAACTGACAAGCTGCTCGTTCGTTTTCTCCAAGCCGACAAAAAATACTCCTGAGACACAGATGTTACATTTGGTTGTATAGAAAATTATACAGTAGACATCCTCTCGAACAGACATGTTAGCAAAGTCAATTGGCAGGAAAATGCTCTATTTAAGTGATATATTTGCCAGAGTTTTTCTCTGATACACATTACTCTGATAACAACATGTCACTGGGACAGTAGTTCCTCCCCAGTGCAGTATTACATCAGGTGTCCACAACCCCAACAGTCAGAGGGGTAAAGGCAGGTGTCAAGATGCTACATGCATAAAATAAATAAGGAAGAATTAGGCCAACATTAAAGCCCTGTAATGTGTTAGTTTTGTTTTCAAAAATAATTTCACTTGTGGACAATCAATATTGACAAGCCCACCAACCTATCTCATTCAGACTCTGATGGGGGCACTTGGGGTGGCCCATGCCACCCCCAGCCACCCCGTTGGGCCCGCCTATGTCGGTAAGAACTGAACACTAAATACAAAGTAAAGTTCTACTCAGACCACAGGCACACATAGAGAAGAGGATCAGGGCCACATGAGATATTTTTATTTTTTATTCCGATTTAAATTTTTTGAATTCTCAGATTATTGTCAGAATTCGAAGAAACTTTTCCACGTGGCCCTGATCCTCTTCCGAACACACAGAACGGACAACACGATGTGAGAAGTATCCACTTGATCCATGTGGTTGGGGAGCAGGATGGTACCAGCTGGATAACAACCGCTGTATCAAGGCAACCAGGGTCATTTCATCATTTTACGGTTCTCAGGTGACAAAGACACACACGTAACGTTGGGCTACACGCAGTGGTTTCATTTTATTATGGCATTTTCCAATTGAATAAATATTAATTATTTATGTGAAGTTTTATTTCATAATGTCACATTTTCCCATTCCCATGCACTACAGAGGGTCGTCTGCACAGCCCAGAAGATCACTGGCTGCTCTCTGCCCAGCCTGGAGGACATTTCCAACTCTTGCTATCTGAGCAGAGCTGGAAACATCATCAAGGACCCCTCCCACCCCTGTAACCACCTGTTTGACCTGTTACCGTCAGGCCGAAGGTACAGGTCACACAAAACTAGGACAAACAGACTCAGGGATAGCTTCTTCCCGAGGGCTATCACTGCAGTCAACAAAGACAAAAAGAAATCCGGATGACCTGTCGATCACACTGCATAACTTCCAATTACCTGTGCAATAAAACTGGGCCTAAAGTGCAATAATCGGGTTTCATTCATACCACGTGTAAATGTATCTGTACATATCACTTGCCTTTTTATACCTCCTCTATTTTTAATTCTTGTGTTCTCTTTAGGTTCTTATTTATTTTATTTAATTAGCATTGTTTGCACCAAGGGAGCAGCGCTCAAATTTCGTTGTACTATGTATAATGACAATAAAGGCGATTCTGATTCTGATTCTGATTCTAGTCATTTCCATGACAGCTGTGTTGTCGCTGCCCTCTCAACTTTCAGCCAATCACATGCTCACAAACTCAACAATGGACGCCAGGTTTAGCCAGTTAGCTCCTGTTAGCTCCTGTTAGCTGGAGCTAGGGTTGCCAATTGTCCCGTAATTGGAAACCAAATGACGTGTTCCGTATTAATCCGATATGAGATGTGCTTTGTTCATTTTTGTATAAATCTTTGGGGCAGAAATATTATGCATATTAAGACAGGACGATTTGTATGAGACAGAAGGAAATCCTCTTTTTTTCTCTCAGCCTGTCTGTCAGTCTGTGGTTAAACTACCCAAACACAGTTGGGTAAGGATACGGCTGACAGTGGCGCAGGATTTTGAAAATGGCGACCTGTGAGCAAGAAAAAGAGATTACAGAAGTACAGAACGGAATGGTAAAATGAGTTTCAACGGCTGGACTGCGTGAGCGACAACTCGTACAAGGCCAACTGCAAAAAAAAAAACTAGACTGATAAAATTCAGGTTTGTGTGTTTGCTTACCTTCATACATACCTTTATTTTTTACATGTAGACATGATTCCACGTCCGTTCCTTATTTCCATTTCAGGAAGTTGGCAGCCCTAACTGGAGCAACAAAAAAGTAGCCAACTCTGAATCAACCAGCTAACTTCTGCTGTAAAAAAAAATAAAAAATAAGAATTGAATAAAATAAAAACAGTGCACAGACAGAGAAACTAAGATCTCCTAGTATTTTTTTAATTATCTTTTTTATCTTAACCAGGGTGTACATGCTACGTTCATGCTACTTACCTGGGTATAAACTCAGCATCAAAGTGAGGAGACAGAGATAACAGTAGCAGCTAATGTTAGCAATAACCCCAGCACACAAGCTTCCCTGCTGCATACATTTGGACTCTTTATCCTTGACGTCTTTTCTCTTGTAAAACTGAAAATTAAAATGAACACAAAGTGGGGAAGTCAAGACTAACTCCCTTTATTCCTGTTGTTTTCAGGAGTTCTGCAGAAGGGCAGGTGGTCATCTGGTATCAATCAGGAGTCAGACAGACCATGATAAAATGTTGTGTCTATTGGTCAATGGCAGGTACGACAGAGACGAGCACTGGATTGGAGGCAAAAAAGTAGGGGTGGGCAGTGAAAGCCTCAGAGTACGACCACATTAAGTTAAATGTGTAAATGCACTTTTTTCTCTGTGCTTCAGCTTCTCTCCCCAAAAGCTGAGCTGAGTGTAAATGTGAAAACCCCTGCTCAGTGTTTCAGTGTGTTCAGGGTAAACTGAGCTTTTACTAGACAATGACCTGAGCTGTTCAGTGTGGGCAGTAAAGTTCAGAGGACGACCTGGACCTGTCACCTGTATTTATGCCAATTTTGTCAGACGCTGATGATGTGGTCAGGTGGGCTGCGCAACATCTGACTGAGCAGGTAACTGAGGTGGTTCATAGTTCGCTCACACCCAACTGACTGATTTCTCTTTTCAGTGTCTGTTTCGGTGGATTGATGGAAGTGGACCAGTGATATTTATCGACAACTGGCAAAACAGAGAGGACTGTATTGTGATGAACGCTGAAGGTAAGTAAAAAAAAATGAAAAGTGGTTTTAATTCTGGATGGAAAAGGACGAAGACAGTTGATATATACTGGACAAAAAATATGTACATCACACTTTTGTTCTTTTAAAGCTTTAGTCCCTTTACCACAGTTGTCTGTAAGCATTGAAATGAGTGAGGTCAGCTTCCTCAGATATTTGGTTTCCTCTTCCTGTGGACAACAATATACGGCTGGCTGTTCAAAGCTTCTCTTTGGAGTTCCAGTCAGACCTGCAGCAAAAACTGGCACTGCTGTTAGATACAGGACACTGTCAACTCATCCACTCAAATGACCCTGAATCTGAAGATGACTGTTCCTCTTCTTTTCTCAGGCTGGGGACCCTGGAACGACACGTCATGTTCAGAGAAAAGGCTCTTTGTGTGTCAGAAGAGAGCATGATCATCTCCAGCTGATGAAGCAGCTTCACTGTAACCACTGCTTCACTGTAAACCTTTGCAAACCCAAGCTGTGGCTTTTACTGCAATAAATGTTCAGCATCAGCAAACATGTTGATTGTTTCATCACTGTTTTGTATTCAGTAGAATGATGAGTGTAGAGAGGCCCACTGTCCATCTGTCCCAATGCACTGCAGTCGTTTACTCAAGTACTCTACATTAACACGATTCTTGGATACACATCAGGACGACATATCAGGTGTCACCCTGAGACCAAAGGGGGGATGTTGGGAGTCAGACCATTCAAGGAGGGGGATACCACATGTTCCTTTGTTCTACAGACAAAGGAAGGGCCCTGTGAACATCATTCCCAACAATCCTCCACTTTTCACACCTGATGAGTACCTCCCAAACAGACCCTCACTGACCAGTGAGCAATAGCATCCTTTACCTGACCGTGACTCCCTGAGACAAGGGTGCTTAGCAACAAGAGCTTTGGCTACACTTTCATAGTGGTCTTTACATGGGTAGGCAGTAAATTTGTATATGACATCAGCTAGTCTGTCCAGTATTTCACTCTTTACAGTCTTTGAGATAAAGCTGAAACTCAGCGTCATGGGAGAAAGCTGGAATAACAGAGGGATCAGGCCATTTAAGAAACTTAAATAGTGAGTTGCTTTACAAATCAACTAGCAGGCAGACTGCCAAATAGTGAGCTACTTCATAATTCCACCAAAGGCAGGAAATAGCAAATCGACTGTCCACACAAAGCATGTTTCAAACATACTTAAGTGATCAATGGACTCTTTAAAGCTATAAACACAATTTTGCCTGTGGTCTCCAAAGTATAGGCCTCTAATGCCTTTACTGCAGACATTTACCTGTTCCCACGAATAATTATCTTGTAACAGATAAACAGATGATTATCTTGTGTGCACAAGAAACAGAAACTTATTTGAACCAGTGAAACTGTTCTAGTACACATGGTCTGTTGTGGAGACTGATGTGGATTGATGTTCTGAATGATTTAACTCCATGTCCATGTGTGACATAGATTATCTTCACCTTCTTCATCCCTGTCTTTTCATCGCACAATCTGTTCCTGACTAATTTCTTCTTGCAAAAGATCCAACATCCAAACCCAACACGAGCATCAGTAACTGATACCAGATCAGCTGTTTCAGTGCTGTTGCATTTATGTTTCCCTACATTCAAACTAAAGGGCCCAAAAGTAGACTTAAGTATGTGGAGACTTCAGCATACCTCTGTGTGTAGAGACAAACACATGAGAGTGTGTGAGAATAGATGAGGACAAACACAAGTTAAATGTTCTATTCCATTAAGTAAGTCTGTTGTGTTTGCTGAGACAGCACTGCAGGACAGGGAGGAAACCATGACAAGTCTCATGATCGCACTATATTTCAGTTCAGTCCCCTCTTTAGGGCATTATTATGGAAAAAAGATTAAATGTCAACATCACTAATGTACATTAGATTACAGCCTGTTTCTCTCATGGTGCCGTGGATATTCAGTTCATTTCATTATTGGCCTGCATAAAAAGCAGAAACTGTCAGGAACTGAGCCAGTCACTGTTTGCACTGGTAAAAAACCTTTTGTGGACAGAGATGTTATTGACTTGTGTGTCCAGACTCAACAAAAAGCTTTGCCCTTCTGCCTCTAAGAGTCAGAGAGAAAAGAGTAATAAGGACATTGTCATACACCACGCAGACAAAGGTGGTGCCTTTGTGGTCTATGATAAATCTTCATACATACAAGAAGGTGAAAGACAACAAAGTGAAAGAGGTGTGTGTATTCCTCTACACTCAGACCATAGTTTGAAATTTGGTGAAGAAATTAAGACTGTGTTGAAACCAACAACTCCTCCGACCTGAACAACCATCAACCTTCTGATACGTCCTGTAGCAGCGTCTCCTGCCCCTGCAGCAGCGGGTGTACAGGACCTTGGTTGACCTTTTCTATTCATATTTCATTGATCTGTCCTGCAGTACTTGTTTGTTTTATTTGTTTATATTTTTCCTTCTCACTATGTTTATTGTTTTGCACCAAAACACCGGTACAAATTCCTTCGTCACCATGGTTACTATAATAACAGTACAGTGTGGGATTCGAGGGAAAAAAAAAAAACCTCAGCAACATAAGCATATATAGACACATTTTACAACACAATGGAAGCGGCGAAGGCGTGGGATGGGGTTGGGGGTTGGGGTGAGTTGCATATGTACATGTAAGAGGTGACCGTGAATGTGTGTGTGTGCATAGGCCTGGAGAGTCGCTTCGTCTAGTTCACAATCAGTGCCTCAGTTCGCAGGGTGTCATCGCGATAACACAGCAAGTTCCCATGGAGACATCCTTGATCGGGTCCTGGACGGAGTCAACAATCAACAGGTGTCCGTGGAGGAGGGAGGGCTAGGAGTAGAAGCGTCTGACTGCAGCGATCTCGTGGGGGAGTTGTTCCAGCACAGCCTTGGCCAAGGCTGGTGCTGCGGGGGCCGAAACGCAGATTAGATTATGATTGTTTGGGTTAGGGCGAGCAGTCGTATTTCAATAGACACGGCTCACTCTGTTTGTCCATTCTGGTCATCTTCTGGTCATGGTTACAATAATAACAGTGAACGGTCATGGATAATAGAAACAACATAAACTGCTCCTGTCACATGGGAATCGAACACCGCTCTCCTGGGTCATATTCATCCATCCACCCCAACCTCCTCCTGACGTGGACTTTGTCGCTCTATAAACTACGTCACCGCACTTTTCCCTTTGCTCCTGTCATCATTGCTACGACCACTAGATGTCGCCTAGCAACAGAACCTAACTATGGGTCACAGTGACCTGCTGACAGACGACCTGTGGGCTCATTTGTTACAGGAGGCTTTTGAAACAAACTTTATGAAAGGGACAAATCTGTGAGGAAGAGTGTAACTATGTGAACCATGTTACCAGATTGCAGGCAGTGATGCAGGCGAGGCGATGCAGCCGTGATATAGAAGTTCAGTGTCTCGCCTATTTTCACGTGTTGCACACATTTTGACATTTTGACCCTAGATTTGTGACTATTGCTATTAGTCTTGTTGTTATTACCTCCACCAATGAGGTTTTGTTTTCACCTGTTTCAGCAAAAAGTCCTGAACTGATTCGCAACAAACTTGGTGGCGGGATGTGGGAGGGGCCAGGAAAGAACCCATTATGTGTTGGCACAGATCTGGTTAAGGAAGCAGATCCGGGAATCTTTTATCACTGTCTTTGATGTGTAGGATTGTTTGGCCTTGGTGGGGGTATGAACTCTACTGAGTATAAAATCCTGTCTGAACAGATGGGTTTTCAGTTTCTTTTTAAAAGAGTCCACAGAATTCAGGGATCTCAAACTTAGTGGAAGACTGTTCCACAGCTGAGGAGCTGTTGACTGGAAGGCGCGACCACCTCAGGTCTTTGTATTTGTGGTATGTTTAGAAGACCCAGGGTGGAGAACCTAAGAGCTCAACTCGTGGTGTGGGAGTGAAGGAGCTCTGTGATGTATTCTGGGGCCATGTAGAGCTCTAAAAGTGAGAACTAAAATTTTCACGTGGACTGGATGAATAGGAGGCCAGTGCAGAGATGTTAAAATAGATGGTATATGTGTCCATCTGTTTGATTTGGTTAAAAACCTGGCAGCAGCATTTGGACAGTTTGCAGGTGCTGAAGCGAAGATTTGTTCAGACAGGTAAAAAGAGAGTTACAATAATCCAGTGGTAATGAGATTAAATTGTATCAACCTCTCCATTTCTTTTGTGACTCCACTGATCTAAGTTTTGCTATATTTCTGTGTCCTAATGTGTACATCAAAACTCATGGAATGGTCAAAGATAGCGCCAAGATTTCTCAGACTGGGTTGGGACAAGGGGGGGGGACAGGTCACAGAGGTTCTGACAAGAGGACAATAAGACAGGTTGAGACAGGTTGATGGTGTCATCCTGTCTTTAATATCTGTTCTTGGTATCTTTTAATCTGTTTAATATATGAACCTTTTATTGAAGAAAAGTAACATTAATCTGTCTTATTGTCCTGTTGTCTTTCTATGTTGTAGATTTTATGTAGATTTGGTGTCATCTTTGACATGTGAGAGCAATCACACTGCACTCACCTGTTTACTACAGCCAAGGATTTCTATCTCATCATATTAAAACTTTTTTTTTTAAATCAAAATATGCTGACTTTAGTCTTTAACGTTGAAATCTAACAGTCAGCTCTGTTGTGCTTTCCAACAACGACTTAAGAGAGAAAAAAAGACACCAGTGCCTGTATTGTATATCTGTGAAACAAATGACTTTCTACACGTCTGTTTGAATCCTGATTCCCTTCGGGTCATTGTTTGAACCTCTTTGTGAAAATTTTACATCTCTGTGTTTGAACACTAAAATCAATTTGCTTCAGGAGCATCAGCCACGAGTATAAAAGAGTGACAGCGATCAGATGGACATGCAGTCGGAGGAGGATCCAGACCGACACACCTGAGGTGAGTGGAGCGTCTCTGATGTCAGGTCTTTGTGGTAGAAAACTGATGTTTTGCTTTAAAGTCAAGCAGCTTTAAACTCAGTTCTCTTTTATGAAGTATGTTTTAATGAATAAATGATAAAACTGATAAAACAGGCAACTACCATAATAATGGTAACCTCTGTATTTTGATGCTCTGACTCTACTTCAGCTGTTACATCTTTCCTACAAACACTGCTGTGCTGCACTGTCTCATCACTTATTTACAGGATATGAACTGTAGACAAAAATTAACCTGAAAAACGATGGCAGCATGTTGGTACGACATTTTTCTGCATATGGTGGCTCTGCAGGTCTCCGTGCTGCATACAGCCCCAACTCCATCACAGTTAAAGGGATAGTTGTGCTTATTTGATGTGGGCTTGTGCGAGGTAGTCATGCATAGTCAGTGTGCTCATGGACCTTGTTGATGCATTGCAGCTCAGTGATCTGTGAACCATGCGTCCCACTGGTGCCATCCTGATGATGACAATGATGATGATGCTAATGATGATGATGTTCATGTGGGGCTCTGCAGAGGGTAAGAACCACACAGTCACTGAGGTTCTCCACAGAGAAAGGGAACCTGACACTGACAGCACTCACTCCTGTCTTCATCAGGTATTGCAGACATGTGTAAGAAGAATCCACCGGTACCGTGCAAGTACCAAGTGTCTGGTGGTGGAGAGTGGTACCAGCTGGGTGACAACCGCTGTACAAGGGCCTTCTTCTACGAAACACATCTCAACTTTGATGATGCAGAGGTGAGACACACACAGGAAGTGACCTTTGACCTGTTCACACAGTCAGACAGGTGTGGCGATTGTATCAGAATTGATGATACTTGTGTACTTTTACTGCTTCATCTACTTGATCTTGAGATTACTAAGTAGGTTTTTAAATGCAGGACTTTTACTTGTAATACGTTATTTTAACTTTGTTGTACTGGTACTTTTGCTTATGTAACACTTACGTGAGGCAACTGTGGTGACTAACTCTTCTTCTCTCTCTGCTCACGTCAGAAAACCTGCCAGAAGTACAAAATTGGTGGTTTTAACGGCCACCTGGTTTCGATCCATAGCCAGGCGCAGTTGAATGAAGTGCTGTGTGCAATGTACAAAGTTCACCCTGGAAAACCCCACTACTGGATCGGACTGAGGTTTATGAATGTAAGCAGTAAAATCCTCAACTGACTGAGTGACAGATGAAACAAACATCCTGATGAACAACAGTAAAACGGTCTTGTCTTTTAAGTGTGCTCTGCTTTGCTCTTGCAGGATCCTTACTACATAGACTTCTTTTTTTATGGTTGGACTGATGGGACAGAGTACGCCTATCGCAACTTTGCAAATGGTCAGCCGGACAAATTCCTGCTACGAGAGGAATGTATTGAGATGAACTACTGGTGTAAGTAAAACATGGATATAAGTTCATAGGCTTTGTTGTGATTGGCTTCCTTAGTTAAAATTGAGTGTAACTGTGCAGGTTTCTGAAGCAGTCCTCCTTGAGGTGCCGGGCTCACAGTAAAATGTAGATTTTTCCAGGCAGTTGAGAACACAGTGTCCTTATGTGTTATGTGCTGTGCCTTCTGTAGGGGCTTGCCAAGCTTGCAGGGGGTGTCCAGCTTGCAGGTGGGCAGCACTGAGGGACATATTGACATCAATAGGTCTAGGAAGTAAGGTGTGGACCCCCATCGAGGTGGTGACGTAGTGATGACACAAATTTGAGGTTTATGGATAAGTGTGAGGGTAGGGAGGTATAGTTACAGATTCTGGGAATTCAGGATGGGAGGCCACATTTGACTGAGTGGTTCAATTTTAGTAAGAAAATGAGAGAGGCATGTTGACCAAGGTGAAGCCTCCTGGTATGCATAGACCAGGGGGGTAGTTGGAGTGCAGCAGCCCAACTTCAGTGATAATTGATCATAGGTAGAATGACCAGTTTAAATGTAGCAAGTCTGCCAATCAGAAAGAAGGACAGGGTCAGTCAATGGCTTAATTAACCTTTTATTGTAAATAGGATGAGAGAGAAGTTCTAATGAAACAGCCCTGACAGCTTGGTGGAAATAATGCCTAGATACCTGACATGGTCTGTGCATAGGGTAATGGGGAGTGAGGGTTGCTACATTCCAATGTCCCACCAACTAGGCCAGAATAATGGATTTTGACAAACTGGATAAACCAATTTCAGGTTTCTCAGAAAATTGTTGTAAGTTTAATATTTAAAGTTTGATAGTTTCTCTCAGAAATGTGACAAGGTTTTGAAGGAAAAACGATGTGTCGTCTGCATACAGACCAATCTTATGATGTAATGCAGGTTTTTGTTATGTAATCCTCAACTGTTTGAGTGGATGGCTGCAGCTAATGGTGATGACCTTTGCTGGTGATGATGTGTAGTGTCTTAATCCAGTCTGTAAATGATTCTCCAAAGCCACCTTTGTGCAGTATGCTAAATAAAAACTTCCAGTTAACTTAGACAAAAATGCATTTTCTGCATCTAAGGATTGAATTGTTGTTGGTTGCTCACTGATAGATGTGTGTTGGATGAGGTTAAACACTCTGTGTGGATCATTGGATTAATATCTGCCTTTGACAGAGCCAGATGAAATGACTGATTCAAGTGGCAGTGATTTTTTGTTAGAGAGGGGTCCTCATCTGGTCTTAGGAGCTCTAAAATTCTAGCTGTGTTCACACTGGGAAAGACTGTAGAGTTTTGTTTTATACTGGAGATTATTTTTCATGAATACTGAACATCCTCTCTTTAGAAATGAAGGTGGTAAAGTCAGGGTTTTGATGGAGGACTACACTGAAGCACCATGTTGAAACTGCTTTATGAAACTGTTGGTGTTTAAGGCTATGGTCTAGTTAAAGGAATGGCAAGGTATAATATATGAGGAATAGATAAGGATAACAATAAAAGAAACACAGATTAACATACCAATCCAAAAGTGTAATTAATACAATAAATATAAATAAAAATAAGAATATACAGTATCTGATTTTCTGAAACTATTAAAACACATCAGTGTGTCTCACTGTGTCACTAGATGACATGTTCCTTCATCACCATGAACTGTAGTTTATTCTGACTTAGTCCCATACACACTGTCTTGGATCCTGGAATTGTATTTTTATGATCCAGTTTTATTATTACTTATGTGTGACACAAATTAAAATATGTGCCAAACCAAAACCCCAAACCCTCCCCCTTACCAGGCAAAAGATCTCCACATCAACAAAAAATTAGTTGTATATAAATGTTATTTGAGTTTCACAGAGTCTGAATCTGATGTTTTGTGTTTTCCAGCTTGGGGTCTGTGGAACGACGAGAGGTGTTGGGCAAACAGACCTTATATGTGTGCAGTGAGATACCGCTGAGTCAACAGGACAAGCTGATGATGAGCTGCAGGTGGAGCCACAAACAAAGTTCTCTGTTTACTGCAGTCAGCATTAAGCAAACATCTTCATGCTTCTTGTTTCTTTTCTGTCTGAATTCAGCTGTTTGATTGTTGGACCCTGTAAATCAGGGCAGGGTCGAACAGTTGGTGACTTCTCATTTCTCAACAATAAACTTCATCTCTCTGCATCTGAATAACTTGTCTAATTTGTAATGTTATGGAGAAAGTTCTTCTCCTTGAATATAAGACAGGAAGCAGTTCTAACAACCCCATATAGAATTATCAGTTGTCCTCCTCTTTTGAAGTTATCTCCTCCCCAGGTCAGTTTCTCTGATGTTTTTGATTGTCTTGTACATCAGAGGAACTCAGGATGCTACTTGGTCAGCTGTGAACTTTGATTTCAGCTGCTGACCTCCAGTCAGCAGTGTTTCCGTCCACAGGAGAGAGTCTCAGACCTACAGAGGCACCGAGGACCCAGACCAGGACATGTTTTAAACTAATAACACTAAAACCATTATAACCAACTCCTGAATTATAAATATCCGGGTTAGACAAGGTCACTTCCTCTCACTCCACCCTGGCCGGTGAGTTTGATAGACAGAGCTGAACACCCAGCTTTCTCAATGCTCTCAACATATTTCTGTTAAACTGTCTACACTCAGCAGTCAGGTGTCTTTGTGCTGTCCTGTTACCTGGATTCCTTTGACTGGAATCTCTAACCTTCTTTTGATGGCGAGCTAACCCAGATAATACCTGAACTGAACCTCACTTCCTCGTTGTGTGGTAGGACTAACCAAACTGAACTTAACTGCACCATTTTTCCCCACTCAAAAGCACACAACTGAAAAAAATATTTTTTGCAATACAATGTATTATATCAACCTCCTGGGCTAGGTATTCATGCACACTGGTCTTCTAGATGAGCCTAAATCTTCTGTGCATCCCTGGTCTGTGAATTAAATAATTAAGCAAACCCCACCTGCTACACAAACCCAGGATACAGAGGTTGAGTGAGTGTTGAAGGTGTGGAGGCATATCACTGTGTCAGAGGAGACTAGAAGAACCAGCAGGAGCAGATCAGGACCTCTGTATTTCTGGGACCTTCAGCCATGTGTTTATTTTTCCCCATGAATGACCAACCAGAAGTATTCTGCATTCCTGAGTAAGACGGAGAAGTTTTATACAAGGTTGTTTCCAAAGCAAACACCATTGCTAGCTTCTCAAATGTCTTGAAGAATGGACACAGTCTGTAATACACTTATTGTCTTGTTTTCCTCATGTCCTCCTATGTTTCCCTCTCTTCTTGTGTTTGTCCCCAGTTTTTCTTTTGGGTGTGTTAGTGTGTGTGTGTGTGTAGCTGGGCGTGGCCTCCTGGTTTGCTGTTCCTGCCAGTTCTGCCTCCCCACCTGTCTCCAATCTTCCTCATCAGCTTCACCCTCTGCAATTCAATTCAATTCAGTTTTATTTGTATTGCACCAAATCATAATCTACATTATCTTGAGGCTCTTTACAGGGTCATCTATTAATCTTCTATTAATTTTCTGTCCCTTGCTCTTTTGTTTCTATAACCATTTCTGCTTCATTATGCAAATTAGAGCGCTGTCAGCGCTGTCGACGTGGCCTCCTGGTTTGCTGTTCCTGCCAGTTCTGCCTCCCCACCTGTCTCCAATCTTCCTCATCAGCTTCACCCTCTGCAATTCAATTCAATTCAGTTTTATTTGTATTGCACCAAATCATAATCTACATTATCTTGAGGCTCTTTACAGGGTCATCTATTAATCTTCTATTAATTTTCTGTCCCTTGCTCTTTTGTTTCTATAACCATTTCTGCTTCATTATGCAAATTAGAGCGCTGTCAATCAAAGTGTGTCATGTGACTTCTCACCAATGGTCCAGCCATGTACTAGGTTTAGACTGAGTCTTGTTGTCAATCCGTGTATCATTCGTTCATTCGTTTTTCAAAATAAAACCAAAAATAAGAAAACGAAAAAACAACTCTTTTTCTCTGTAGGCTATTCGTTTCCCATACTAAAATGAAAAAACGGATAAAGACTCGTTTTTTCAGTTTTCGATTTTATGCTCAAATGAAAAATGGAAAAAACGGATAACGAGCGTTTCCTGTTTCATCCAATTTTGATCTGAAGCAAGTTCAGTGACCCAGAAGTGGCCGTCCCTGCCTTTACTGCGAGAGCCCACAAAACAAACATAATGGCCGGCCCATAGACTGTATATAAAAATACCACAGATGTATACATCCATGAAAAATACATCCATGATAAAAATGGACGTCGACGCTGGCTCCGGAAAATGAAGCCAATGCGGAAGAGCCTTAAACCTGCATTCTATCTACTGACCATCAGGGGGCGACTCCACTGGCTGCAGAAAGAAGTCCGATTGTATGGAAGCCTATGAGGAAATGACCCTACTTCTCACCTGGTTTATGACCCCAGGAAACGTTTTCATAACGACTTTATGGTCTCAATCGCTAGTGTCTAGTCTTCTTCAATACAACATGATGTTCATTTTTAAAATTATAGTCCCATTTAATTTAAAATAGAGGATAAAGTAGGGTATCCATTGGGGCGTGGCTAACGTATGATTGACACATGTCTCTCAGAACCGACGATGCTGAATTAGCCGTGAACTGGTTTCTGGGTGAAGTGTTTTCGTCCTGGAGTTTTCCACAACAGTTACACAGACCTCCCATCGCGTTTTCAGGTCGTGAAATTAGTTTTACCTTTTTGTTCGCCTAAAATGTTGTTCAGCGTCTGGTTGAACCAAAAGACACTCTAAGGAATCGGCTGTTCAAATTATATGGTAAGTACATTTTATTTTTAGCTTAAGTGTGTTTTTGCCAAAATTAGCATCCCAATCTCCAATTGATATCGTAGCGTAGATAAATTACAAATGCACCTTGCTAACCCAGCTGGCTAGCTAGCACTAGCTGATTACCAAGCGTTTTCTATGCTAACAGGACCGGGCTCCGCCGGGATGGTGACCTCTGTTTCCTCTAGAGGTGTTAATACATGTTTGTACATGATGTTAAAAGCCCAACTAAAATGTGCAGATAACTGATGTTAAGGTACCGACGTTATTATTGTGTTTCTGGAACACGGGATCCAGTCGAAGTGAACTGCGTTAGTGTGTTGGGCTCATATTGAGCTCCATTAATGCAAGTTCTTAAAATGTCAGTTTGGATGTTGTGAAAGTTCAGGTTAACTTAACCTTAACGTAATTTAAATGTAGTTAACATGTAGACTGTAAGTGATGCTGACTGGAACAACAGAAGACACATTACTACATCTTCTGATCAGGTCCTCAGTTCACAAGCGGCAGATAGTAACAAAAGCATTTACTGGATCTGTCCTTTTTATTTGACCCAGATAATCTTATTACTGGACAATCAGACATGCTCATAATCTGAAGTATCCTACAGATTATGTCGCCGTGAAGTCAAGTGTTAACTGTGGTGTGTTGATGTGTTGTGCACTAAAGACATACATTAAAGTCTCTATGTAGAAGTTCTGTTCATTCACTCCCATCATCACAATACAGTTAGAAGTTCTGTATAATACACAATGTAGAAAATAACATTAGTACATAACATGTAGCAGTTCATTCATTTGATGCTGTAAGTGCAAACACAATATTTCTCAACTGAAGTAGACATTCATGCAGTTATCCTGACAGCTGGTTTATGTATGTGATTAACTGATCCATCATGTCTGAACTAAAGTCTTTTACTGTGATTTGAAAGGTATCCACGCTGAAAGCTGAAGGACCACTGCCAACAGAAGGAGGACCTCATGTATGGAGCAGTATTTGTTTCCATTCATCTGGCTGTGGAGAAAGGAGGCTGCATGGACAACATCCTTAGTTCTCAAATGGATGGTGATGATGATGCTAGAAAACCACTTCCAGTTCAGGTGCCTCTGATGGAAAGACAGACCAGTTCTGTAGAAGTTTAATATTCTTTGTCCTTGGTGTTACTCTAGTCTTACTCTAGTCACCACTTTCACAAATGAAATTATTTCCCAATTTGACATTTAAAGGATCTTCACTGGACAACAGTTGCCACTGTCCAACCAGAAGTGTAACCAGAAGCAACATGTGACTTATGCACATTAGTTTTGCTCATATCTGCTGTTACTGTCATTGAAATGTGTTTAATGTGCTTTTCTAACTGTGATTGTTGTTTTGTTTATGGAATCTTAAATAAACCTACTGTGATTAAAGTGTACTGAGAGAATTTCCTATGAACTACAGAAGTATTGCCTGGGTTTTCCAGATTTACCATACACCTTGTGATGACTTTAACAGCACAGTTTAGTGAATGAGTGTTCAGTGTCATTGAAGTTGATAATTCATAGTGCATAAAGTACATAAAACACATGGAAAGCACAAACTAAATCTGGCTTTTGATCCTTCATTGTCAATGATCTAGGATTGTCATAATTTATACCATAAAACCATCAACAAACTTAGATCAAGAGATTCATAAATACTTTTATTGCACCTTTTAAAAATTATAAATTTCAACAAAATCATTAACAATCAACAATACTGTTGCTGGTATGTAAAAAGTTTTTACTAAATTCAGTAACTTTTATAAAATTAAAATACTTTAGTGGATCAAGGTAAAGGTGAACTGTCACAAGTTTGCATAATAAATTGTTCAATCCCTCATCTTTAGTAACAAGTAGTAGAGGTGTTAGACAGCTTCCCCTTCAGACCTCCCCAGCCAAAATAATGGACGGAGACACCATCATCGCCAAGGTTGATCCCCGTGGTCTCTGTAGCTCTTTGGGCTCCACGATGGATGTAGTTGTCCCCAGTGATCCAGACCTTGGCCAGATGGAACGAAACACTGTCATAGTGAGATATGTATGATATTCTAGCAGGAAAAAGGTAAAATAAGAAGCACTCTTATTAGATTAACTCCGCACAGTTATCTGAAAACACAGTACTCCCTCCAGCTAGTTGTAAAAACTGCTGTCCTGTTTTACAATATATAATATAACAGAAACTAATACTCACTTCAGTGGCACTGAGTGGGTGCAGATGCAATAATCAGTCCAAGCAAACTGATACTTATTCTGAAAGAGAGAAAGAATAATTCCAACAAATGTTTTGACGCCTGTTTTTAACGATGAAATTAACGAAAAACTAAAAACAGTGAAACACACTTAATATCAACGCACAGTCACATGACGATCGATTGCACTGTGAGAATAAACATTAATCAATAACACTGATGTGCTGGGTCTGCAGGTCTCCAGCACAGTTCACTGTAATTACGTTATCGTTTTGTAACTTAACAACACCGACAACCCGCTGTCATCGTTAACACTCATGAAGTCAGACAATAACCTTTGATTCACAGAACCAGTTAAAACACAACAGTAAAGTGTTTCACCATTTACAGTCTATGGTTTTACCACAAGATGTTACACTGCTGCTACTCTACAGTTAGCTCACATACAGTTAGCTACAGTTAGCTCACATACAGTTAGCTTACATACAGTTAGCTACAGTTAGCTTACATACAGTTAGCTACAGTTAGCTCACATACAGTTAGCTACAGTTAGCTCACATACAGTTAGCTTACATACAGTTAGCTACAGTTAGCTTACATACAGTTAGCTACAGTTAGCTCACATACAGCTAGCTTACATACAGTTAGCTACAGTTAGCTCACATACAGTTAGCTTACATACAGTTAGCTCACATACAGTTAGCTCACATACAGTTAGCTACAGTTAGCTCACATACAGTTAGCTTACATACAGTTAGCTACAGTTAGCTCACATACAGTTAGCTACAGTTAGCTCACATACAGTTAGCTTACATACAGTTAGCTACAGTTAGCTCACATACAGTTAGCTTACATACTGTTAGCTACAGTTAGCTCACATACAGTTAGCTCACATACAGTTAGCTTACATACTGTTAGCTACAGTTAGCTCACATACAGTTAGCTTACATACTGTTAGCTACAGTTAGCTCACATACAGTTAGCTTACATACTGTTAGCTACAGTTAGCTCACATACAGTTAGCTTACATACAGTTAGCTACAGTTAGCTTACATACAGTTAGCTTACATACAGTTAGCTACAGTTAGCTTACATACAGTTAGCTACAGTTAGCTCACATACAGTTAGCTTACATACAGTTAGCTCACATACAGTTAGCTTACATACTGTTAGCTACAGTTAGCTCACATACAGTTAGCTTACATACAGTTAGCTACAGTTAGCTTACATACAGTTAGCTACAGTTAGCTCACATACAGTTAGCTTACATACAGTTAGCTCACATACAGTTAGCTTACATACAGTTAGCTACAGTTAGCTCACATACAGTTAGCTACAGTTAGCTTACATACAGTTAGCTACAGTTAGCTCACATACAGTTAGCTTACATACAGTTAGCTCACATACAGTTAGCTTACATACAGTTAGCTACAGTTAGCTCACATACAGTTAGCTACAGTTAGCTTACATACAGTTAGCTACAGTTAGCTCACATACAGTTAGCTTACTCTGTGTGTAAGCTAGCACACGGTAACTTCAGTTACAATAACATTTCATTACGTGTGTACATTACATTCCTATGTGTGATATTTTCCACATGTGGTCATTCATGTAGTTAGATATTAACAGTAAGTTATCGCTTTTTCCATTTTTCATTTGAGCATAAAATCGAGAACTGAAAACAGGGAGCCAATGGAGACTCTGCATTGGCTCCCTGTAAAATCCAGGATAGAATTTAAAATCCTCCTCCTCACCTACAAAGCCATTCATGGTCAGGCACCATCGTACCTTGGAGAGCTCATAGTTCCCTATTTTCCCAATAGGACACCTCGCTCTCTAAATGCAGGTCAACTTGTGGTTCCCAGAGTTTGTAAGAGTAGAATGGGGGGCAGAGCCTTCAGCTATCAGGCTCCTCTCCTGTGGAACCAGCTCCCAGTGTGGGTTCGGGAGGCAGACCCCCTCTCTACCTTTAAGATCAGGCTTCAAACTGTCCTGTTTAGTAAAGCTTATAGTTAGGGCTGGCTCGGGTATGTCCTGACCCATCCCTTAGCTATGCTGCTATAGAGCTAGACTGCTGGGGGATTCCCATGATGCACTGGGCTCTCTCTCTCTCTCTCTCTCTCTCTCTCTCTCTCTTCTCTTCTCTTCTCTTCTCTTCTCTTCTCTTCTCTTCTCTCCTCTCTCCTCCCCCCACCCCCCCTTTTTTTAATCTCCTCCTAAACCCAACCGGTCGAGGCAGACCCCCCCTCACCCTGAGCCCGGTTCTGTTGGAGGTTTCTTCCTGTTAAAGGGAGTTTTTCCTCCCCCCTGTCGCCAAGTGCTGCTCTTTGTGGGAACTGTTGGGTTTTTCTCCATAACAAAGTAAGGTCTTGACCTGACCCTGTAAAGAGCCTCGAGATAATGTAGATTATGATTTGGTGCTATACAAATAAAAAAAATAAATAAATAAAAATAAATTAAAAAAACGAGTCGTTATCCGTTTTTTCATTTTTCATTCGTATGGGAAACGAATACAGAGAAAAAGAGTTGTTTTTTCGTTTTCTTATTTTTGGTTTTATTTTGAAAAACGAATGAACGAATGATACATGGATTGTTGTTGTCAGCTAGATTAGCTAAGTGCCTCAGTTGTCTAACAATCTCCTGACTGGAGGTCTGTGAGTCTAACCACAGGTCTGGGGGGGGGTAAGGCGCGTACAGTCGATCTATCCACTCTGATGTAGGTGAAGTTGACCAAATGACACACTTTGAATTACAGGCACTAATTTGCTCACTGTCCTGGATCAGACGCTGTGTGTATAGAGTTTGTCTCCATCCACCCACAGCTCCATCTTACCCTCATGATTTCAGGGTGTGAATCCTGCCAAAGTTTGACATTAATACACACAAACAAGAAAAAAGTGGTGAAAAAGCTGTGCCGCCCCGTTCTTTTTTGCACTGTAAAATCAACATCTTGAGGCAAATCATAGTTTCAGGTAGTGCTATAACCGCCGCTACATTTTTTGCCCCCTGTTCTTTTTCTGTATTTGAACATTAAAATCAACATGTATACATAACACCAGAGATATTTAAGTGCCACAGACATGTCATCCAGACAGAAGTGGATCAAGGAACACCACTGACACATCTGAGGTGAGTCCTCCTTGTCTCTGTGGATGTTTCAGGAAAACAGAGAAGGATTTTATATAGCGTATACAGTATATAGCTGATGGAGCAAGATATAGTTTATATCACAGGTGTTTCATTGATTCATATACTGCACACATCATTTACACACCCTTAAGGGGATCATCAGTGTGTATTAGCTGCTTCAGAAACTCAGTGTTTTTCTTCACAGAAAATCAGAGTGGGCATGATGATTGAGGAAATGTAATCAGCTGTCGAATGTTCGGCTGCCAGCGTGGATGTGCAGCGCGCTGTCAGTTTCCAGGGAGATGAAAACAAAGGTGGATGCCACAGAGTAACAATTAGCTATGTTACAACTTTTTGAAGTTGAATTTGGTTTTGAATCCATATGAAACTGTGGTCATGGGAAATGTAAAAACTTAGCTTAGATGCAAATAAAGTCCCACTTGTTAAAGCAAAATGTAAAGGCTAAATCACAACGTGATAGCTGGCTAACTTAAGATATTAGTTAGCTAACTAAAGATATTAACTGGCTAAGTTCAGATATTAGTTATCTATCGTTAAGTTAGAAAATCCTAAAATGACTGGCATCCTTATATTTGGGACATTTTGTATCATTGCTCCTTTATCTAAACTATAATTTCTATAGCATAGTCAGCTGTTTTATGTGAGGTGGACGAAATTATTCTTTATATTGTTTGTAAGCCAAACCATAGGTAAAAAAATAGGGTGGAACTTGTATTAAACAATATAAAACAACATTAAACAGTTCAGCACTTAGAGAGACAGTATACTTGTCTTCCAACCCCTGGTGGATCCTTTATCACTACAACAATTCAAACACAGCACATGGGACAATCCAAGTTGGCCACCTTCAGATAGTTCCCAACTCACTGGATCAAGGTAAAGAAAATTGCGATTTTTAGGATTTTCCAGTGACATTTTCTTTGAAATTTTTAGTAATATTCTGACATGAACACTTAATCTGTTGAAGTAAGTTATAATTACATAATTTTTTGCATTTTAGTATGTAGTAAAATCGTGTATAAAATTTGGAAAAACCTATATGCAAATAATTTTTTGTATTTTTTTTTTTTTCAAATTTTGTGAAAGGGCCAATAAAGGTTCCAGATTCAAGAAATCCGAATTTTCTGTCCATTATTTCTGGGGTCGGGCATTACAGGGTTAAAATTGGTGCTTGGGCACTTAGATGGCTTTTTCCCTTAAAGGTGTGGAATGCTCACAATTTTCCTATATCCAGGTGCAGTGGATTCTTGCAAATGGCATTATGAGCATAAGGACAGTTTAAGCACATTTGACAAAAGTTTATTTATAAAAGTTATCAGCTGAACCTTTAACTGCAAAATAATGTTATTGTTTAGAACTTGGTATCTTATTAATGTGTTATGAACACACACAAGATTAATATGCAATAGAATCCACATTAAGAAGCCAGATAGTTACATGACACAGTGCTACAGCATCTATGTTTCCCTCCGTTTGAACTAAAGGGCCCAAAAATAGACTAAAGTATGTGGACACTTCAGCATACCTCTGTGTGTAGAGACAAACACATGTTAAATGTTTGTGTTCGCTACAGGACAGGGAAGAAACCTGACAAGACTGTTTTAATGATCTCACAGCATATTCATTTTAGTTCAGTCTCCTCTTCAGGGCATTATTGTGGAAAAAAGATAAAATAGTATCAAAAAGAAACATCCACATCACCAATGTGCATTATATTACAGCCCGTTTCTGTTATGGTGCAGTGGATATTCAGTTCACTTCATTATTGGCCTGCATCAAAAACAAACACTGTCAGGAACTGAGCCAGTCACTGTCTCCACTGGTAAAAAAAAAAAAAAAAAAAGTACAGCTACACCACAGATAAAAAATCCATCAGTGGAAACCTTTTGTGGACAGAGATGTGGGCTCGTATGTCCAGACCATAGACTGTATATAAAAACGGACTTCAAGGGCCAGATGCATAAAACTCTGTAGATTCATGACTAAAACTATACTACATTTCACATTACAAAAAGGGCAGGACAGCACCCCCCTGGACTCTGTGTTGTGTTTGTGAAGAATGAGGAGCAGGAGGCTTGCTGTCTTTGTGTGCCACAGTTTATGGTCTGGACAGGAACAGAATGTGTACTGGCCAGTCACGGCTCTCACACAGCACACTACAAAAGAACAGCAAGTTATTTCAGCACAGAGGCTAACTAGCTAGCTTAGAGTGCGATACGCTGTTATGTGAACATTTCAGCACTTAAGTCCAGCGACTCACTTCTCATGGACATACCTACAATTCACAGTGCACACGCATGTTCATACATGGTACATACAGACATAATTACACAATACTTGCACACTGTGCTGCGCTCAGCAACTCACCTCCGGCACATCTCTCACTAACTGGCAACGCCTCACAGCCGCCCGGGGCATATATCTACTGCCTATAGGAGAGGGAGCCCTTCAGCCAATAAATCCATAAATAAACATAACAGCATGGCAAATACAGGAAGTGGAATCACATGCTATATAAACTCTGTTACACAAGGTGAGGGAAATGTATTTGTATAGCACATTATCAAACACAGAGTTCATTCAAAGTGCTTAACAGAAATAAAGAAAGCATTAAAAAAAGAGGTAAAAGATATATTAAGAAAACAGCATGAAAACACAGATTTTAAAACAGATAATATGTAATTAAAGCCCAAGATGAAATGAAGGCAGTGGAGCTTCTTTTTAAAGGTTGGGGCAGATTTGATCTGGTCCACTGTGAGCTGGCTCCAGCAGGGGGCTGGTTCCTCCAGGCTCCTGAGGATCTTAGAGACCAACCAGGCTCATATACATCCAACATTTCAGAAATATATTTAGAGGCCAGCTCATTTAGTGACTTGGAGGCAATAAGTGAAACTTTTAATTAGATTCTATATCTGACTGGAAGTCAGTGCAAAGACTATTCTAATTCTTTATTATCAGGATGTCCCAGTAACTCAGTGGAAAGCCTCCAATTTATCCAAAATGCTGCGGCACCAGTACTGACAGGAACTAGGAAACAAGATCACATCTCTCCTGTGTTAGCTCCTGAATAAGCTGTTTGGTCTTATCTGGTAAACCACTGAGGATGAGAATTGACTCTGGAGGATATAAGACATGAATATGTTTCTCTAAGTCTTGGTCAGACACTAAGTCTCTGAGCCTATATATGTTTTTGAGATGCCAAAATTCAGATTTAGTTACAGGGTTGACATGATCACTAAAACTAAGGTCCCCATCCTTGATTACACTGAGATTTTTAACATGGGTTGAAGTCTTTAATGCTCCAGGCACTAAGTTGCAGCCTTTCAGTCTATCTCAGTCTTTTCTTTATTTAACTGGATGAAGTTTTGTTGCACTTTTTCAAGGCACAGACACAAAGATTCAATGGGACCAAAATCATTTGGTGAAAGAGCTAAATAAATCTGGGTGTCGTCTGCATAGCTGTGATAAACCAACCTGTGCTCATGGAAGATCTGGCCAAGAGGAAACATGTACAGGTTGAACAAAAGGGGCCTGAGAGTGGATCCATGTGGGACTCCCTTTGACAGTGGTTCTCACTGATTCATGAGACAAAACAATCATCACCTTCTTAGTAGGTCGTGACCCATGTGAGGACTGTTCCTGAGAGTCCAACCTAGTTTTCTAATTTGTCTAATTAGTATTTTATGATCAACAGCAGAGGGTGTGAGCCAGCCACGTAATGGGCCGTAGGACCCAGAACCACCCTCCCTAACCTGAAACATAAAATAACTAAACTAACAAACAAAAACCAAAAACTGGACTACCAGACCTCCATCCCCAAACCAACAGAACAAACAAACTAAAAGGTCTCTAGGCTGCTCGCTTGTTTCAGAGAGAGAGAGAGCGAGAGAGAGATCCCTTTGCTCCATCTTTACTTAAACAGGCTGTGGTGGGCAGGGCTACATGGTAAGTGCAGTTAGGGAGCACCTGAGGAAAGGGAGAAAAAAAAAACAGAGGGATGGGAGCGCGGAACACCCCCACCCTAAATTACAAGTGCGACAATGCTACCACATCCCTGCCACGGATATGCTTCACGTCAACGTGGAAGGCTTGCATGAAAAGGCTCCATCACATCAACCTCTGGTTTTGCAGATAGACAAGATGATTGTGGTCGGTAAAGATTGTGATAGGAACACTGGGTGAGCCCACATACACTTCAAAATGAGTCACAGCCAAAATCATAGCGAGGGCATCACGTGTTAATCCTGACAAGCAGCGGCGTTTTAAGAGGGAAGCTGCAATTTGAAACAGTGAAAAACATTTGGTAGAGGATCAAGGCAGCAAGTAGAAGGCTTCAGATGCAGCACAATTTCTTCAAGAGTTTGACCATTGACGGTGGTAAATTCAGCCACAGAGTCTGTATTTTTCTGAGTGTTTGTACTGGTTTTATTCAGTCACTGCTCGAGTGAGTGGAGCTAATGCTTGATCTAATATTTTCAATTTTCTAATGGAAAAAAAAGAAGCAAACTCAATACACATTTTATTTGATATAAACTCTGTGGTAACTGAGTTGGGGCATTTGTTAATCTATCCATGGTGGTAAATAGAGCACACCTGTTCTAAAAATCAGAGTGGTGTGATACATGAATGAAATTCATCCAAACAGGTGCAGAAATATTTAATATTCTCAGAATGTGAACACATCATTGCGCAGATCACACTGCCCCTTTAACACACTGCAGAAATGGTAATGATAATACCTGTCCAGCAGATGGCACACTGTGTCTTGTCCTTATGTGTGTGTGATCATCCAAAGCATAAATTGGAATAAGAAGTATTCTCGTCTTTACACTTCAGGTCCAACTGAAATAAATTCTGCTTGTGCAAATGTATATTTATCATATAGATTAAATATATGGTATGTCATATTTATATTTAGATAATTAATACTACTCAATATTCTTATTTTGCAGCCTTTTTGCAAAAAGGATCTTTGAACATGTAAATGTCTGGCAAAAAAAACGAAAAAACCAAAAAAAAAAACAACCCAAACTTACCAGCATAGCATCTTAATTGTCTATCATGTACCAATGTTTCAATCACATGACCTTCACCCAAAAAGAAAATGAAGACTAAAATAAGAAATACAAACAAGTAAATAAACAAGTACCCTAGTGCTGGAAATCAAAAGGTAACTCATGATATGTTGCCATTATCATATTCTGCCTTTTGTAATGATAGTTTTACAATATGAGTTAGTCTGTATATACAATGGACAGTTGAGATACACGTCAGATATGGTACAGTGCTTCATGTCAGTACAGGGGAAATAAATATGAATCAATAACACTTAATGCAGTGAATTAAATGCACTTTCACAGAGTTTTATACAGAGCCAGGTGTAACAAGGTGCATGAAGTCTGGGCCTGGACGAAGACAACAGCAGAGACACATGGTGTCATTTGAATAACAAAACACCAAAAATTTGTAAATGGCCAACTGGGCACAACTAATGGCTTAGAATTCAGATCTGTATTGTAATGAAGCTTCAGCCTGAGGCAACTTTTACACTAATATGTTTCCATCCACACTAACACACATCAGAGCACCAACACTGTGTAACAGGAAGCAGCTTGTCTCCTCTACAGTTGGTTGGTTCCAGTAAATCCCCTGAAGGAGGAACAGCAAAGACAGATGTAGAGTTCAAATCCAGAGATGAACTGGACAACAAGGTCAGTAACACTTGTAATTCATCATCCATGTTGTTTCACCACTGGTTGTCAGAGCCGTGGGCGTCTACGTCATCGTTTCCAAAGGTCTCTGTTTGTGTCTGTCCAGACTACAACACAACCTGGAGTTTAAGACTAAACCGGGTCCAGCAGTGTTCCTGAAAGTTGAGCACTCTTGAGTAGTGTGGACACCAGGTGTAAAACCAACCACAACCTAACAGGGTGGATGTAGCCTCATGACAGCTCCACATTAAAATGTAAAATCCGGGCCAGTATTCTATAAAATAAAAAAAGACATTGATAAAAAAAATACATGGAGCAAATGAAAATATATTTTGAATCAAAAATTAAATTTTTTCCCAAACACTGATGGTACAACAGCACAGTACAAAAATACAAAATAGCAGAGCTGCAACAAAGGATCAATTACTGCAATAAACACAGTATACAGATTTTCAAGGCAAGGTTTATATCGGCACCTGCAGATCTTGAATGAAATGGGGGTGAGGCCCCAAACCAGTTTATCTGATGGTGACATTTCGTGCCAATGGAGAAACCATTCAACACCTGTGTCAGACAAAAGTGATGAATTTGTTTTTGTGTTCGTTATGCCAGGTATGGGGGGAGGTGTGGCAGATATAGCATGAGAAAAGCCCACCCTGTATCCTGCTGTCCAGGGTGGGGGTGGTGTGTGTGGCATCACATTTGCTGCATGCCACTCTACAAATCAATTCAAGTTTATGCTTTGCACGATTTTTAAAACATATATATATATATATATATATATATATATAGCAGGCATATATAGCATATATATAATTTATATAATATTTTTTAATATTTAAAAAATATGAAACAATATTTTTACACTGTTATTATAGGATTTCATTACTGTTATTTTTGTTTTGTTGTCATGTTTGATATTCATGATGGTTTGATAACATTTGCTGTGTATTCCTCTGCATGAACAGCTCATAAATACTATCAGGTCAAAAATGACCCGAACACAATAGGAGGGTTAAATGACCTTTAATTATTGTTTTTGAATGAAATGTATACTGAGTCATATTGTTTTCAGGAATACGTACGTATGTATGTATGGACGGACAACACGGAGGCATAAAAAACTTGAGGTGTTTATGAAACTTGAACCATCACTGTGTAAAAAGTATGAGTGGGCTTTAAAAGTTGAACACAACCAGAAATGTAGAAAGGTTTCTGAACATGTTTGAATGACTGTGAAAAACTGTAGAATATTTTGTAAAACATGAAATATATCAAAAAACATCAGAACATCAAAATACATCCAATAATGTCCTAACTGATCTGAACAATTTAAAGTGAACATGTAGGAGTGACAGATCCTTGGCCCCAGGAAAAGAAGCCACTGTAAGTAAACCTGTATATGGAGATGAATGAGGAAGTCTTTCCTGAACTTACCACAGCCAAAGAAGTGTGTTTTGTCATCCACTGTTATCAGCAGATGCTCTGTGAGCTACAGTGATCAGTACACGTACCTCAAATATTTCCTCCTTTATTGAAAACCAAGGGCTTGGGAGGGGACAAACTTTATATGAACCTGAAAAACATTGACGAAAGACAAGATCATCCGAGAGATGAGGCCCCTCAGAGAGACGCCTCTCTTGAAAAAAGACAGCTGAAGATGTGGGTGAGGCCTCAAAGCAGTTGGTCTGATGGTCACAGTTCATTCCTCACTTATAGAGAAACCATTCAACAGTTGTGCCAGACAAAAGTGATGAATGTGTTTTTGTGTTCGTTATGACAGGTATGGGGGGAGGTGTGGCAGATATAGCATGAGAAAACCATCTACACTTATGATGGTAAGTTGATGATAATTTAGCTTTATTTTGTTTTGTGTGTTGTTTTGCAGATATGCTTTGAGAGATTTGTAAGGGAACATTCCACTGTTATCAGCAGATGCTCTGTGAGCTACAGTGATCAGTACACGTACCTCAAATATTTACTCTTTTATTGAAAACCAAGGGCTTGGGAGGGGATAAACTTTAAATTAACCTGAAAAACATTGACGAAAGACAAGATCCGAGAGACGAGGCCCCTCAGAGAGACGCCTCTCTTGAAAAAAGACAGCTGAAATCAAGAAGTCAAAAAACAGCTTGCAGAACAAAGGAGAACTGGATGTTTTCTAAAAAATAATACATTTAAATTACATGTCGACATTATTTTTGACTACAAAAAGTGATGATGAAAGTGATTTCAGCTGGACTGTAGCATATACACTCAAAAAAATAATTTGTCGACTTTACTTAACAAGCTATGTCAACAATTTCCACAAAACTGAGTTGTGTTGAATATAAATTAATAATGTCAGTAAGATGGAAATATATGACTTTTGTACAACCAACGTAACTACATTTGGCAATCCTAGCATTATCTGGCCCCTTACACACCTATGTAAGTATAAATTAAATAATGGACCACCATTTCTCAACTGTGTTGATTAAGATCAATTAGACTGTTCTTCGTAGGTCCAACCTAACAGACAATATGTGCAACTCAACTGGTTTCAATTGTTATTACAATAGTATCTTGTCAACAATTTCCACATAGTGTAATTAAGTACATTCAAATCACAACAATAGGTTTAATGCAAACAATTTATTTTCAAATAATTTACCAAAGTAAAAGTAAGCATAACTTAAGCATAGCTTCTACAGTTCTGTTTGTTAAAGACAATCCAAACAACATGTTAAACACATCTGAGGTGTTTGTTTTTTTTAAAAAAAACATTTATACCTGGGCCAGAAAAGGTGTGTACAACATGCACGACTTAAATAAAGCTCAAATGAAAAATGTTTCCACATTAACATGTCCAGGTGTGGCAGCTTCATTAGCTGAAGTGTTTCAGGTAAATGAACAAAACAAATATTTGAGACATGTTTCCACACAGATTATTAAGTAAACTCCTATTAAAGGGAACACTGGTGAATTGGTGGAACTGTAGAGAGCCATCAACATGTAAAATAAATGACAACCCCCAAATGTTAACTGTCAAAACATCATCAGTTGCTGGTACAACATCAATGTGGTGAGGCTATAAAATAACAGCAAGGGAGTGGGTAATACTCATTTGACATTGGAGTTCTTTTTAGAGACATTTTCAGTTCTCTGCACATTCCTATATGATCAGAAAGTGAAAAAGACACTTTATCTTTTGCCTTCATCTGCTTGTTGCTGCCAGCATATAAAAACAATGTATAAAAACAGAAAATAGTACACAAACAGGGTTTATTTTAGAATATCTAGGATTCTTATTTGTGTGCAGTGTGTGGGTTAAAGTGTTTCACCTGTTGTAAATCCTGGCACCTGTAATCAGATATGGGACTGCCTTGCAGTTCAGTCTAAATTGTTCCTTCAAACAGTTTGTTTTTTAGGACTTGGACCTTTGTTGAGAGGTGGTTCCCATCCAGTTCCATCACCAGTTTTTGTACAACTTCAAATGTGCACTTTAAGTTTGTTGGGTAGCTCAGGTCTAGCGAGAACATGAGGCAAAGAAAATGGCGAGTGCATTTGCAATGTTACCCAGGTTGTTAAGCACTTCCACTCCTTCAATGATGATTCCAACATCCTTCAGGTCATCTGTGGCTTCTACACCTTCCTGCTTATTGACGAAGATTCCTAAGACTGTCTGATCCATGGTCTGCTGGTTGACCTCAACATCCTGAAAACATGAGAAATGAACATTAAGCCACAATGTACTTGTGTGTTGGGATCTTGATATTTTGTCAACCATGGAGACAATAAATGCCTTACATAAAGTTACATCAGAGAACATCCTGGGGCTATTATTTTTTCCAGTCAGGCTACTCAAATCTAACACTCCACTGCCCTATGGGCTTTCTGAAACAGTGAAATAAACTAAGGTATCTTAAACGACCCATTTTATACATATATGAATATATATTAATCTGTCCAAAACAGAAGAGTATCAATGATCGATTAATTAAGAGTCCAATCAAGCCTCTTTCTCTAATGTTTCCCCTCTACTGACGCTCTCTCATGCTCTGCAGAGAAACACAGAAATTTTCTGTTTTTAGTGTCCCCTTTAAATTCACTGACCGTGGCACGACCGCTTATATTTATTGCAGGACAACTTGTGCCTTTGTTTTAAACTTTCTTTTAAACTGTTAAAATACTTACAAGGTACTCCTGAATGAGGTTTCCAGGTTCTTCATTGAGGTAAACAGTCAGTGCTTTTAATACACAGGCTCTTCTGGTTTCAATGGTATCACTCTGTAACAAAGAACAAGCAAAGTGTTTAAGAGTGGTTATTCTATTATTGTATCGTTACTCAAGATAAATTAATTACTCTATGATAACTGATCAGAATGGCATGGTGGCACACTAATTATTCAAATCTTTATTATTTTTTTTCTTCCGCAAGTTTTTTGACATCCAACTTCTCCTACAGTTTTTGTCCTACAAAAACCGTTTGAGTATCAAAACATTCAGCTCGTTCATGAGATGGGTGCTTACACATTACAACTACGTCAACATACTTTCAGCTACAGACTTCATTCAAACTTTCAACTGTTCAGCAGTTCAGAAATCTCTCAATGAGGCAATGTCACTACATGAACAATGAAGACAGCTAAATACTGTGTTATCGACTGACTTCTGCGATGTCTGATCAAAATGTGATCGTTTGAATATGTGCATGGATGCGGGTGTCTGCGGCCAAAGTGGCCATGTTTTAACCTGTAGTGCTTCAATAAATGAGACCTGGTAGTTTCTTCTGCAGCACACTCTTTACATTTCCACATTTATGAATTCTGAAATTAAGCACAAAATACAAACTACTTACTAATTTGTATTACTAATACACCTACAGTACATTTAATGATACTTTAAAAATATCGCACATTAGTGTAATCTTTAAACTCTTAAAATTCATTACAATGTTAAATATCACTAGTTGTGAAACAGACATTGTACTTACCACATTGGAGCCATAAAATGTGCACACCACCCAGTCTTCCAGTACCAAAATTTTCTTTCAGTTATGTCCTGTAATGACACATCAACCACACTTGTGGTTATAAAAAAAGTTATGTTAAAAAAATATATTTGACAAATACACTTTTAGTTTTACAGTTGTGGGTTAGGGTTAGGTTAAAACATTACAAATATAGATCAATAAATACATGCCAAACTCAGGTTTTGGCACAGATGGGGCTCCAATAGTTTTTGCACACTGGTGTAAGATAACCAATATGTTTCAACAGAATATTCTCTGGTCTAGCTCAGCTAAAAACACAAGAAAATACCCAAAACACAGCGCGTCACTTTGTTGTTCACCACTGTGCCTGCTTGGAACTGTTAACAACATTAGCGCTATGAGTATGACTAAATATGAGTATATAGATGTGTTCCGGCTGGGAACGCAGTAAGCCTATTGGACAGTGGATGCCAGAGCAGGAGCGAGTTGATTTTTCACAGCGAATCATTGAAATTCGCTGCACCGCGCCGCCACGGGCAGGTCCTCTGACGAAAACTCGAAAGCTTCGAAATTTAACGTCACAAAGGCCTGAAGCTGACACACACCAAAAAAGAGGTCGATCCCATCCATCTCCGATTCATTTCCGTTAAAAAGAATAATGATGAGAAGAAGAAGAATCAGCGAGGTTATAAGAGGGTCCTCTCACCCTCATAGAACTTCAAAATAAAATTCTCTTAATATAAATGTGTCCAAACCCCAGTAACTCGCTACAAGTAAAAACTGTGGCTAAGGCAGTAGCGCGGGAAACACTTTATGTTGAACGAGCTGAAGTGGACTACGTTTAAAAAGCTAACACAAAAATATTGATTAAATTGGCTATCAGTGACTTTATTTAACTCTGCAACTCACTTAGTTCACTTTTTTGAGTGTAGTTTGACAGTATCATCTACATCCTGTATGCTGTTTATCATGTTGTTGCTGCTCTTGAAGCCCTATGATGTTTCTACCCTGAAATATTCAAACTCAAGGCTCATTGTTTTTATGGCTCCGCAATTCCCCACCTTGGTCAAACCTGAATCCGTCTTTTAAGATAAGGTTTAGATAAGCAGAACTGAGATTAGCCACAACTGTAAGCACTTTTAAATCCAGGTTAAAAACATTTCTCTTTTCATGTGCTTATAGCTGAGCTCTTTTTAAGAACTTAAAACTCTATTTTCTTCTATTTTACTTTTTTTGCCCCTGCTTTTAACTCTGTTTTCTTTTGTTTGTTGCTATTGTCAATGTAAAGCACATTGAGTTGCCTTGGTATGAAATGCGCTATATAAATAAAGACGCCTTGCCTTGCCTTGCCTTAAGTAAATTGTGTTATTTACACTGTGTGCAGAGTGCAGAGTGACGTGGCATCTCTTTTTGTTTTGCTGCATCTTGCCACTCCACAACCAGCTGGAAGGAAGCGGCCCAAGAAGATCAGTGTTGGAGAAGTGACTGATCATCTTGTGAAATTTCACATTTTTGTCAAGACAATACAATCCAATTACAAATATTGTGGTTCATGCATCATTTTTTTTTTTTGTGGGGGGGGCCCTTTTATGCCTTTGTTAGACAGGTACAGTGAGACAGTGACAGGAAAGTTGGGGAGGGGGAGAGGGGATGACAGGCAGCAAAGGGCAATGGGTCAGATTTGAACCACTGCGGTTAAGACTAAGCCTTAATGGCAGCTCTACCAGGTGAGCCACTGAGGCGCCCCTGTTTTTTTCATTTTTAAACTAATGGCTTATATGTAGATGCTTTTCTTTGTGTTTCAGACATGGCAGAGCCTGGAGGATCACCTCATTGCCATTGAAAGAAACCCCCCTCCCCTATCTTCAGGCCACAGGGACTTCAAAAGCACCAGTTTTCAGTTTCTATATAGTCTTCAGAATCAGGTTTATTGCCAAGTATGTTTTCACGTACAAGGAATTTTTTCTGGTGATTGGTGCAGAACGCACCAAAACACCAAGGCAGCCATCTGCGGCGCCATTAAAAAGGGGGGGGGGGGGGGGGGGGGGGACAAGTGGAGAGGACAGGAGAAAAAAATAACAGAACCCAAACTATACTCCTGGGGGGGGGGTACAGTGTGGGATTCGGGAAAAAAACCTCAGCAACATAAGCATATATAAACACATCTTACAACGTGTGCCTCATCTTACAACACAATGACTCAAGGGAGGAGGTGATTCCAGTGCAGACAGGCAGCCAGCCGCAGCCGCTGTCATTAAGGCGCAGCCATCGGACCCCGCCCGCCGCACTGGATGGGAGGAAGCGGCGAAGGTGTGGGATGAGGTTGGGGGTTGGGGTGAGTTGCATATGTACATGTAAGAGGTGTCCGTGAATGTGTGTGTGTGCATAGGCCTGGAGAGTCGCTTCGTCTAGTTCACAATCAGTGCCTCAGTTCGCAGGGTGTCATCGCGATAACACAGCAAGTTGCCATGGAGACATCCTTGATCGGGTCCCGGACGGAGTCAACAATCAACAGGTGTCCGTGGGGGGGGGGCTTGGCCAAGGCTGGTGCTGCGGGGGCCGGAATGCAGATTAGATTATGATTGTTTGGGTTAGGGCGAGCAGTCGTATTTCAATAGACACGGCTTACTCTGTTTGTCCATTCTGGTCATCTCCATCCTTTCTCCTTTCCAAAGCTGAAAGCTTCTCCAAGATGTGACCCATATTGCGATTTATGACCACAGTCTGAGCGTCAACAGCTCTGTCTATTACCACAGACAGGGTGTTGACAGCTCCTTCCAAGGTGGTTCCAAGTTGCGGTTCACAATCGCAGTCTGAGCGCTTACAGCTTTACTCATTCCATCAATTATGTCGGGCAGCGTGGGGATTTGGACCGCTGTCACCGTCTTCAATCGAAAGCTTCTCCCATGTCAGTCATGTACATCCTTGAGTGCATTTGATGAGTTGTTGACAAAAGAAAAATGATTTCAAGCACCATTCCCTTTTAAAGCAACCGTTCTGCCTCTTCCAGTTAAATTAGCTGCCCTGTCCTCGTTAACACTTTCTCCTGAGCTAATGATAAGATCGTTGAAATTATGCTAGCAGGTCATTTTTGTGGCAGGGCTAAAAAACAGTGCAAATGAGGTTTTTATGATTAAGTTAATTTTCATAGAAAGGACTTTGCAATTAATTGCATTTCATCTGATCCCTCTTCATAGCAACCTAGAATCAATGCAAATTACTACCATAAAAACTGAAGCAATAAAATTTGTGAAAAACTAAATTTCTGTCAGTCTCAAAACTTTTGGCCACGACTGTACATGATCATACTGACAATACGTGTGCCTCATTAGACCCCTTCTGACCATGACACTGACAAGCACATTAATTCTTGGTGCTTTAATGATGTAACACCCTCTACTTTATCTCACTGCCAAAATACTGAAGCGGGCTCTTCAGTGTCAACTCACATCAAAGATATGTGTGCTTCCATTATAGCCAGACTTGGGGGAAGCGGTGTACCAAATGCTGTGGTTCTTTCCACAATTGAGAATTGAGAGGAATATATGGCAGATGCGCAGTCTAATATTAAGGACTTTAAAAGTTGAACACTACCAAAAATGTAGAAAGGTTTGTGAACATGTTGACTTTTGAATGACTGTGAAAAACTGTGGAATATTTTGTAAAACATGAAATATATCAAAAAACATCAGAACATCCAATAATGTCCTAATTAATCTGAACAATTTAAAGTGAACGTGTAGGAGTGACAGATCCTTGGTCACAGGAAGAGAAGCCACTGTAAGAAAACCTGTATATATTTGTATATTCTATGTGTAGTTGGTCTTTCATCACAAGCTGCCT
Organism: Trachinotus anak; assembly: GCF_046630095.1. Lineage (NCBI taxonomy): Eukaryota > Metazoa > Chordata > Actinopteri > Carangiformes > Carangidae > Trachinotus > Trachinotus anak. The sequence continues at coordinate 30,621,504 of NW_027273862.1, read as the reverse complement.
TGATTTTGATGGCATATTTTCCAAGCTTACTTAGAATGTATTGTCTAAATGGACAGTGACCTCTGACCCCTGGGACCAACCGTTCATCTACCATGACATCAGGTCCTGGATTGTGGACCAGTGGCAAGTGTTACACCCCTTTGTCCCAAACATTTCTGATGGGCTCAAGTTTGTCCTCTGGATTATATTTTGTGGTTGTTCTCTGCCCTGCCTTTCACAGGAGGTTGAAGACCATATTTGTTTTAACCCATTTCTCTTTAAGCCTCTGAATCATTAGAGTGTGGGTGAGGCCTCAAACCAGTTGGTCTGAAGGTGACATTTCGTGCCATCGGAGAAACCATTCAACACCTGTGCCAGACAAAAGTGATGAATGTGTTTTTGTGTTCGTTATGCCAGGTATGGGGGGAGGTGTGGCAGATATAGCATGAGAAAACCCCACCCTGTATCCTGCTGTCCAGGGTGGGGGTGGTGTGTGTGGCATCACATTTGCTGCATGCCACTCTACAATTCAATTCAAGTTTATGCTTTGCACAAACTATAATTAAAAAAATATGAAACAATATTTTTATACTGTTATTATAGGATTTCATAACTGTTATTTTTGTTTTGTTGTCATGTTTGATATTCATGATGGTTTGATAACATTTGCTGTGTATTCCTCTGCATGAACAGCTCATAAATACTATCAGGTCAAAAATGACCCGAACACAATAGGAGGGTTAAATGACCTTTAATTATTGTTTTTGAATGAAATGTATACTGAGTCATATTGTTTTCAGGAATACCTGCTAGAGGAGGAATTAAAAAAAGACACTCAAATGCAGGTACCTACAAAACAAAAAAAAGATGTACATCAACAACAAGAAAAAGAAATTGGTTAATTTTTTTAAAGTTTTTTTTTTGGCCTTTTTTATAAATGCCTTTATTGGATAGGTCAGTGAGAGAGTGACAGGAGAGTCAGGGAATGACATGCAGCAAAGGGCCACGGGTTGGATTCAAACCCAGGGCCGCTGCGGGTAGGACTAAGCCTTAATGGTATGCGCTCTACCAGGTGAGCCGCCGAGGCACCAAAGAAATTGGTTAATTATATAAATTATGTAATTATGTTAGTTTCACTTGTTCATTTCTAATTGTGAAATAGTTGAAACAAAATAAATATTAATGAATAAAGATAAAGATTAAAGAATTTTCAACACTTTTTAGATAAAATGATAGAATTATCGACATGGTGACGAGGTCCCAGCTGAATAACTTGAGGTGGGTAAATCTGCCTGAGGAAGCCAAGGTCCTGGATCCCTGTTTGTTTCTGGAGAGCTGGTTACCTGAGGTTCTGGACCTGGTACTCTTGCAACGTCCAGTAGCGCTGGAAAGAGTACATACGTTGGACCGAGAAGGGATACTGGAGAGTCACCGAGAACTTTGATAATGAAGTTCCAGAACGATAAGCAGATGAAGGCAGCCAAGGCGAAGAAAGACATCCTCTGCAAGACCCAGCATGTGCGATTCTGCCATGTCCTCGCAACAGAAGTGCATGAACAAGACACAGCATGATGCCTCTGGCTAAACTGGTGGTAACTTACAAAGAGCAAGCACACACATTTAACAGAGTGAGGACAGGCACAGGAATTTATTAACAAGGTCAAAGAAGAAGCCGGACAAATGAACAAAGAAGACTGAGAGACAGTTATTAACACATATTGTAAGATGAAACCTTGTTTATATCATGACAGATGCAAGATCCTTCTTGTTAATTTAATTTGGAATTAATTGGGCATTAGTTTTCCATTTCCTTCCTGAGGTTATGGCAAGTTCAGCACTTTGAACACTAGCAAGATACTAAGTTTGTATCTACTGATTATTCTTTACTTAGATGTGATTACTTTGGCACAAAACAGCAGCAGCAGGTTCTGGAAATGCAGAGACCGAGTGTAAGCACCTGGGTTTGTATTTCAAACATGAAGCTGCTCATATGGTGGAAGCAACTGAGCAACACTCGACCAGGTGATGATCTACTATCACAGCGTTGCTTCAATAAAGCAAGGAGTAGCATCATTAGAGGACTGGTAATCAAAATGTACAAAGGCTCGCACTTAATCAATTAATACCCACTTTAGATTATTACAATACAAATGGCTGATGAGAATATATATTATGCCAGCTAAGCTAAATAAATACAATTTAGATTGATGTATAAAATATACCGAGGCGATGGGGACAGTATTCCACTGTATGTGGCAATGCTGTGAGATAAAATATTTTTGGGAGGAGGTTAATAAAACAATAGAAAAAAAATACCTCAAAAAACATTCCGATAAACTCTGTATCTTTTGTTTTAGGACTTTATCCCAAAGATCACAAATATACCAAGAGGGAACGAACAGTGATAGATATGTGTCTTCTTAGTAGAAAACAGTTAGTAAACATAATGGTGGAAAAACATCAGAACATCAAAATACATCCAATAATGTCCTAATTAATCAGAACAATGTAAAGTGAATGTGGGGCAGTTACAGATCCCTGGCCACAGGAAGAGAAGCCTGATGGGGATCTAACTAAAGAAATCAAACTGAGTGTGACTGATATGAGCTTCTCTTCCTCGTTTTTATCCACGACTTCTGTACTTACTCTGTGTACTGCAGTTTGCTGACAGTGATGCCAGTCTCACACTGAGCTCCCCTCCCTCCTCCTCCCTCTGAGATGCTGTATGATATCATGCCATGCTCACTAGCAGCTCTACCTGTGCAGTAGTTGGCTTTGTAAAAACAGTCTGGTCAGGTAAAAGTAGAGAATGAATATGTTTCGCTCCATTTCCAAAGCCCATATTTTTGGTGGTTGTGTCTTTCTTCTCGTCCTTTTGGGGTAAGTCTTTCACCTGTGATAATAAGAGCAGTACATTTTTTTTTTTTTTTACCACTCTGCAATGAATAGATAAATAATGATTAATTATAGTAATTCTAATTTTAGTAATTATATGTGCAGTAGTAATTATATTTCTATAATGATAGTAAAAATAAATTAATGAAAAATTATAGTTTAAAGCTTTTTTACATCTACATTTACATTTCTTAATTTGACAGACACTTTTGAAGGACATCACTAAAGCTTAAATAGAAAATATATCAAATAACTAACAAATAGTGTTTTTATGAGAGTGCGTTATAATAAAGATCCAGATGATTAATCTATATGGAAGCAAGAAAATAAACTTGAGGCACGTTTATAATTAGCTGCGCCGAGAGGTTTGTTTGCAGCAGGATTATGAAAACAACAGTGAACCTGATTTGCGTCAGACTTTGGGCAGATCCAGATCATTTACTACGAGTTTGTTTTTTACATTTCCTCTGAAGTCTGGTGCTTTTGGTCTGACGTCGGCCGTAGCAGAGCTCTGAGCTCTCTGAGCGTCCTTCTAGTTTCCTGAGAAACTGATGAAAGTGTTGTAAAGTCTGTTTAGGAAAATTATGAAAAATAAAATTCTAGATCCGCTCCGATCCAGTTCTTTCCTGGCCCGTGCTCCATCCCTCCACCCAGTTCACCCTCCTTTTTATGGAGGTGGTACCGCAAAACCATACTAGAACATTCTTTATACAACAGGTGAGAGGGCACAGTATCGATTTATGAGTGGCAGATGTTGATGCTGAAAAAGCGTTTGATTGTCTTGACTGACCATTGTTTTTGTTTAAAGTATTTTTGCGGCTGAGGTCATAGATTTTATAAAATTACTATATAAATAATGGTCTCTGTTTATAAAATGAATACGGTGCATTTCTTGTATGAAAGGTACTATACAAAAAAAGTTTGATATTATTCTTCTTCTTATTATTATTATTCAGCATTAATAGTTAACAATTAAATGAATGGAAATAAATGTATCACTTGGAATGATTTACAAAAAAAAGTAGTTTGTCTAATGACCTCTGACTTATATTCATTTCAACAGCAGAGCAGATTAGAGGAAATTATATTTAATTCAGAACCAGGAAATAAATTAACAGTATTTCACAGAGGCCTTGTGGAAATCATACTCTGTGGACACTTTGTAATCTAGATTACATCCTTGGAACCAATATTTCAGGAGAAATGATATTAATAGATGGAGGGAATGTTGGAATTAAACAAGACATATTGCAATAGATGAGAATTTTATCATAAAAACAGTGTTCAGAACCAACTGTACAACTAAATATAAATATATATATATATAAATATGCTCAGAATATATCAGGGATTTTTTTGTTGGATAAAGAAAATATCAGCAATATTGGGAATGAAATTAAACTTTAATTAAACTTTAAACTTTTAGACTGGGCTCAAATACATTTGGAGGAGTGGGGGACAAAGGAAAAGGCTGCACCACAATGAAGCAATGAAACGTGACATAGAAGTCCGTCGCCTGAAGACACAAACAACTGAATAATCTAAAAAAATGGATCATAATCATTGAAGTGTATAAACAGGTCATATATTGTGCCACATTTTCAGGACTATATTTTGGTCGTCTTTGCTTTTCTTCTTCAGGTGCAGTAGTAAATGATTTTTGTCCCCCTTCTGTTGAAAAGTGATCACTCTTGACAATGTAAATGTAAATGTATAGGAAAAGGTGCCTTTTGTCCCTAGTTTTTCTGAAGTCTGTGATCATCACCTTTGTCTTTGTGGTGTTATGGACAAGGTCATTGTCCTCGCACCACTTCACCAGGTGATTCACCTCCTTCCTGTAGGCCGCTTCGTCCTCGGCAGAGATTTGGCCAACTGCCGTGGTGTCATCTGCGAATTTAAATTTATGGCATTGAAAGCGTAAAAGAAATAAATGAACAATGGCTGAAATCCATTTAGCTGCTTCAGTTTCTAGGTCCTGGTGTTGTTCATCCTTCATCCTTGTTGTGCATCCTTCGGAGGCTTGATGACTGCAGTTTTTAGTGATGCAGGGAAAGTATGTGGTTCACAGTTGTTCTGCAACATTTAGAGAATTCAAGTAAAGAAACTGGTTGATCATGAAATAATAAATCTTAAACCAACGACAAAAGAAAGAAGGTCTGGATGCTGGCCAAATGAACAAAAGGAATGCAGAGGGCATGAGCCAGTCATGCTCTTGGCTGTCGGAGAAAGGACAGGTTGAACGGGGCCAGAGAATGGATTTTGTTGTGGGACAGTGGTTTTCACTGATTCATGAGAACTGAAATGAGGACGGTTCCTGAGAGTCCAACCCAGTTTTCTAATTTGTTTAGCAGTATTTTATCGTCATGATTGGAAGTTGTCATAGCAACCATTTATGTTCCCCCATACACAACTGTAATTGATGTACACATATTGAATTTCTATATATGAAATATATGTACATATGAAATAAAAACATATGTAAAAATTAGATATTGTAACAATTTTATATATATTGACACATACAAATAATTTAATAATGATAATCATAATAATAATAATAAATAATTAAAACATTCATGTGGCTTTTACTTGAATTTTACTTATTTATTTATTTATACATATTAGTCTGTTTTATTACTTGGCATATCCTTTTATTCTTTTTTATTTTATTTTATTTTATACTTTTTATACTTTTGATTATTTTCCTGTTAATACCAGAGTTTTTTATTCCCCGTTTTAATCACTCCAGTACATCTCCTCTGTCTTTCATTAATTTTATCCCAACTGTTCGATCTCTATTTTTACTTCCTTTTAATATTCCACCGTTTATAATTTTATTTACCTCAGTCCACCTCCTGTCTTTCTGTATTTATTATCTCATATATTTTATCCTTATTATTTTTCTCCCTTTTAAATACCCTACTTTTTCAAATTTAATAAAATTTAATAAAATTAATTTTCAAAAAAACATATAACACATTGAATTTTTATAAGTAAAACTGTGAATTTCTTGTTTACATAATTTACTTATTACGTATCTATGTGTCTTCACAGAGTCATTTTTTACTCAGGATATCCTGTCCCGTCCTACAGGTAAGAGAGGACGCACCAATTCAAATACATCAAACACAGCATGAAACCAATAAACCAACGCCCTGAACTAGTAAGTCAAGAAAGTCTTGGACCAGAATGTAAGAAAACAACCAATCACTGGCTGGAGTTACTCTGAACTCTAAATGAAACTGCACACAGTGAAAATTTTTTTATTAATCCTGTCACCACCACCTATGTGAATTCTTACACCTTTTTAAATGATTTGATTCTTCATGTTATTAATTGCATTGTGTCATATTTTAAAAATGTGTGTTTCCGTTTTCAGCTTTTGCGTACCATGTGACAATAAACGTGAGACAGAAGATGAGATTTCTGAGGTAGTTCATTGTCCAGAAAAGGACCCCTGGAGCATGGGAGACCTGAAAATGCAACCTGGGTGAGAATCTGCTTCTCTTTTTACTTTTTTTTACTTTTTTTTCAAATGCCTGCTGTTACAGGCCTCAGAAGTCCCTGAACAGGAACTGACAGATACAGGATTCATTTTTGTGTCTCTTCCAGCTCTGAGAGCATGCAGCAGAGTCTGCATGTGTGTGTTAGCTAATGCTAAAATGTGGTCCTGGAGACACCTACTGTAGGTTACATGTCTGTCTGGGAACACATTTTTGTCACCATGATAGTGTCGCAACACAACTTTTCAGTGTTGGCTTCATTTTTCAGCCCCAGAGGTTCCTTCTTGAGTCTAACCCATGAGTACTGAGTGCTCATATAATAATGTAGTAATGACTACAGTGTACTGGTGGGTTGGAACGCTAACATGTTGACTGTTGCTGCGGCTGCTATTAACTGTTGTATTTATGGTTTTATGTTCTGTCTTTTCTGTTATCTTGTTGTGCTGTATTTACCTCAGTATGCACCTCTGTCCAAAATAGTTTCCTGTTTGAGTAATTAAATAAATGATTTGATTTGATCTTTGCTTTTCTCTTCCAGACTGAAATATGATCAGCCAAGCACACAGAAAGGGTGAGCTGCTGAAAATGATTCTCTTCTGTATAATTTATACATGACAACCTGGAAGTTGAGCATCTGACTTCTGCACTGTTTTAAAGCGAAGACCTTTCTAAGCTGCCGTTTGATGTGATTATTTAGTGTCCATGTACATCTGTGACCTAGGCGGAAAGCCAACATTGTTCATGTAATTGTAGAGCAGTTACCCTCACCTTATAATAGTGTAATATAATAAAATCTACATCCCAGTGAGACCAACAAACACCACTCAACATCTGTCACCAGCAGCAGATGACTTGATTATTGAGGCTTTAATTATAAGGCAGTAGTGTCAGATATCAAAGGTTTGCAAAGTAGCACCAAGTGGTGCAAGTAGAGTCAGTGGAAAAAGGTTTATCTCTATATACTCATATCCCTCCTATAGCTGTTATTTCCACCAGATTACACAAGAATGTAGCAAACCATTTAACTGTAAAGGTCAATAGAGGTCAAATGAGAGGAGATCACAATGGGAGAATAAAATATTCAACACAGGAGGTCTGTACAAAGGAACAGATCCCTGCATCTACAAGCTAGTCTGCTGATCTGTCTGCGAAATCACATTAATAATCAACATTGTAAAAGTCTGTGAAATTGTGTCATTGGCCGATCCCGCAAACCGATCATCTCTGTGCAGTACAAGCCTGGATTACAGAACCCTTTCTTTTGTTTGTGACCAGGCTGCACTCTTGTTTACCTGCTGTCCTTTGTGGGAGAAGCAGTTCTCACACGTCTAATTTGGCATCTGCCAATATTTAGGTTTCAACAGAGCGGGAGGGTGTAGGGACATGACTCTCAGGAAAAACAGGAGAGTTGGCAGGTTTTGCCAGTCCTCCTGTTTTTTGCGTTATCAGCGTACACAACAGTAAAGGGTTGGTGGTCTGATTTTGTTGCCTGCACGCTGGTTTGTCTGCCCTGGAGCCCGCTGTACAACAAGGAACTGTTGTTTCTATGCTTCAGATTTTGTTCAATTAAATACATGATATATGTTATAACTAGTGTCCGTTAGAGGTGCTGGTAGGCGGCTTTTGTTTTGGACAAAATGAATCCACAATTTCTTTGTCCTCCCCAGACGCACCGATGTGAACGCAGTGACAAACTGGAATGCTCCCCTGGTTTGGGAGGGAACCTTTGATCCAGTGGTCATCGATGACATCTATAAGAGAATGGACCCAAGAGTCGCCGTGGTCGTACTTGCTGTTGGCAAGTAGGTACACAGAATATCTGACAGGATATTAAACGGAGTGAGATTCGACCTTAAATCTAAAAGCTTATACACCTGAAAATGGAAAGCTACCCTACATAAATCCTACTTACTCCTGTATTGTATTGTTTGTCTTGTGCTGTCTTGAACTAATTGATCATGCTTCTGACTTGCTTCTCTCTGTCTGCACAGATACACCCGTTTCCTGAAAGGCTTCCTGGAGACGGCTGAAAAGTACTTTCTTGTTGACTTCAGGGTCACTTACTACATCTTCACAGACAATAAACAGGATGTTCCCGAAGTGAGTTGTTGCTTATGAATATGTATAAAAGTAGTCTTCGGCTTGGCACTGCTAAACGACTCAATATAGACCAGTAAATACCACAGAATAACTTTCCTAGTCTCGTTGCACAGTGAGCACTGACTCTTTTATTCTGCTTTTAGGAGAAGCTCTGTTGAAGTCTAGCTCTATTGCAACTGTCACAAACAGTGGTCCATTGTGCATTAAGATGTGGCATATGTAAAGTTATGTAAACTAGTTCTTCACTGCAGTACAAGAATATATTTTTCACAGCAGACATTTGCGTAATAAGAAATCAACTAATAAAATTATCATCTTAGTTTTCCATGCCAGTGACCCCGCATGAAAAATAGATGAATTCAGCAGTATTGAAGTTGTCAGTTACACCTCTGTACTGTAAAACGAGGAGCAATGACAACTGACAGTAAGTCACTATTGCTTAATTAGTTTTGTTTATCTGACTGGTCAGATTGAACTGGCTAAAGGCCGGAAGATCACAGTCCTCGATGTCCCTAGTGCCAACCGCTGGCAGGATGTAGTACTTAGCAGGATGAAATGGGCCACCATCGCCATTGACAAACAGGTAAGAAGTGAAATGTGCAAGGTCAAGGTCTGTGTGCATAAAATAAAGTATGGTGCTCTGAGGTATTGAGTATTGGTTATATTGTTTAGTCATATGTTTTAGTTTATCTAATCGAGTTTGTCCGTAACGCTTCCAGTCCTACATCTCATCTGTCATGTTTTCAGATCCGTAATGAGGCAGATTATCTTTTTATGATGGATGTCGACAGTGTCTTCCGCAACCGTTTCGGAGCAGAGTCCCTCAGCCGGCTATCTGCTGTGCTTCACCGTGGCTACTACAAGGTTTTAATCTTTCTCCTACACTATTTGTCTTAAGTTAATCAAAGTCTTTGTGATTTTAGGTTCTTGTTGGTTTTTATGCCTCTGCACCAGCAACAGCCAGAGCCGGAGGAAATATTTTTTTCAGGTTGTCCATCCATCTGTACTTGCATTCTTGTGGACACAATATCTCAGTAACGCGTTGACGGAACTTCTTCAAATTTGGCACAAACATTCATTAATACTGAACAAAAGAATGGTTACATTTTGGTGGCCAAAGGTCAAAGGTCACTGTGACCTCACAAAACACATTTTTTTGGCCTTGTGAACACAATATCTCGAGAATTCCTCAATGGAATCCCTTCAAACTTGGCACAAATGGTCACTTGGACTCAAGGATGAACTGGTTAAATTTTGGTGGTCAAAGTTTATTTTTGATTCACCTATGTACACCTATTATATTACCTTGTTTCAGCCACAGCATTAACTGCCCTCCATCATATCAGCCAGTCATATTAATATTTTTTCCTTAGACGGAAAGAATTGGTTTTCCATATGAGCGTCGGGCCGAGTCCAAGGCGTACATTCCCGCTGATGAAGGAGACTACTACTACACTGCTGCTGTCTGGGGTGGACACCTGGAGGAAATGTACAAGCTAGTCAAGTAAGCGAAACTCAATTATCTCTCAAATTTTTTTCATGACGCTTCTAATTAAAAGACATTGTACAATGGAAAGAGACAGTAATAACAGGGCAGAGTAAAAGATGACAATATGGTAGGATTTTATGTTCTGAAAAGGTAAAAAACTTACCAAGCCTCTTACTAAACCTCTTAGAGGATTTTTAAACTAATTCACCAAGTGCTATTTCTTTAATTACTCTCTTGTCTCAGAGTTCTACCTCTTTTATTTTATCAGGTACTGTTACAACCAGTCGGAGGAGGACGCCAAGAATAAGATTGAAGCTGTGTGGCAGGAGGAGAGTCACCTCAACAAGTACAGTGTCCCAGTTCATTCCTTCATGTTCAAAGGAACAACATTCACCAAGTGCCGTGACTGTCTGAAGATTAAACAGTTTGATAATGCTGGAGTTACTTATATATTTTTCTGTCCAAAAAAACAAACAAAGAAAAAAAAAAAACCCAAGAAATCCCCGGGTTGGTCTGGATTTCACTCACTGTGATTTTCTGTCCATTTGTTCATGCAGGTACCTGTTGTACAACAAACCAACCAAAGTGCTGTCTCCAGAGTACCTGTTTTCGGACTATGATCAGATACCAGCAGACGTCAAAGTGGTCAGGATTTCCCAGCTGGTTAAGAACTATGCAGAGGTGCGGCCCAATGGCGGAAACTGACAATGCGTGAATTCAATATTCAAGACACAGAGCCTCCTTAATAAGAAAAATGATCATTGGGATAGCTAGTGTGGGTTGTTTTCTCCTGGTAAAATACGTGCCTGATACAATGTGGTGTGTTGTAGGACTGTTTGATTACACTTACATTATCTGAAATCTCAGGGATACACAGTAACTTTTTATTGTGTTCATTTTCTTTTCATTACTTTTAAAGCATTATGTTGTGTGTCTCCTTATAAGGAGTGGGAATGTGACCATGTTCAACACTGAATGTAATGACAAAAGGGTCAGGGTTTGGTTTTAAAGGGAACCAAAGAACAAAGTGAAGAACAAAGCACAAATACATTTGTTTAATAAAATGAAGGGTTTTCTTAACATAATCTTAAAATGGTGAATGAGCGTTTGTTTTAACAATTTTAATTTCCCATATCTGTTTTGTTTATTGTGCGGTATCTTGTTTTACGTGCATGATACAGTGTGGTGTGTTGTAGGACTGTTTGATTGCACTTACATTATCTGAATTCTCAGGGATACACAGTACCTTTTTATTGTGTTCATTTTCTTTTCATTACCTTTAAAGCATTATGTTGTGTGCATTGTATTATAAGGAATGGGAATGTCTACATACATTTGTTTAATAAAATGAAGGGTTTTCTTAACATAATCTTAAAATGGTGAAAGAGCGTTTGTTTTAACAATTTTAATTTCTCATATCTGTTTTCTTTCTCGTGCTGTTATCTCATCTTGTTTCAGACTTTCATGTCAAAACAAAAATATACTAGCATTAAAAAAACTGATGAATCAAAGTGTGAGATGTAACAGAAAGGTGTATGGAAGAGACAAACAGGAGAGAATGATACCACAGTCTATCAGCGTATTGAACCCACAGTGAAACGCGGTGGTGGGAATATTAACGTCTGGGGGTGTTCTGCCAACTCTAGAATAGACTCCACCTTGACCAAGAGATGTAGACCTCCACTCTTCTTTGTGGAGAAGGATTCATACTGAAGCAGGAAAACTTCCCTCAACAGCCACCTGCCTTCAGCCCCACTGAACATTTGTGGGGGGCACAAACTAAGAGCTTTCTGACACCACATTCAGTCTGAAGCTTTAGAGCCGAAAGTCACATTGGAATCAACATTTTAAAAAATCACAACCAGGCAGAAATATTACGTTTAAATTGTCTTTAAGGCAATTTTAAGATATTGATGCTGCATGTGACAGAAAACTACAACTCATCAGATAAGTTATCACGTTTACTTTCTGTCATTGAGCAGCAGATTTATACGAAATGTCTTCTTTAAAAAAAAAAAAGCAAACTGAGCTCACACTGAGGGAGGTAGAGGCGGTGATGAGGCCGGTTCCTCCCTCAGGGACAGAGAGGGGCCGCGGGCTGCAGCGGCTCAGGCCCCCGCTGCTGACCCGGAGGACGCTGCGTCCAGGCCGGACTCAGTTCTAGTTGAACCCGCTGACACAGTGAAGGTCCCTCATCTATAAATACTGAGGCGGTGGTTGTTGACGACAGGTGGTGACCTGCAGTCAGGAGGAGACTCTGCTGCTCACACATCACACAAACTATCACAGAAGCTCAGGGACTGAAATTAAAATACCTGAAGAAACTGACGGAGGAAGAAAAATCATGGCGGCGTCTCAGTGAATCCAGTGATGCGGCGAATACATCGATGGGGAATCTATGGGAAAAAGCTTTTTGGGCCACAGGGGATTTTTCACTGCAAAACCACAAGTGTCCACTGGAAACAGCTGCTGCAGGGCTGAGCGGCGTCCAGGTCTGATATACATCCATGGGAATTATCAGATCGTGGAGGGAGAACATTGGTCTTCAGATTTTGTCCCTGCAGCTCGAGTTCATGTTGTCATTAAAGCAAAAGGGGGACGAAGAAAATACTAAGCTTCTGAAAACCATGTAGATTATAGAAGAAGATATGATCAAGAAGTCTTGAGTGGTGGTCTCTGACCTCTGCACCTGCTCTACCTCTGAAGTTAATAAAGCTCTGTTTATCTCTCCATCTCTGTTACAAGCTTTTATATTAACCCGTTGGCGCCTCCTGCTGGTGAGTTGGTAGTAGTGTACTCACTGGTGTATTAGACGTGTACAGCATTTTACGACAGTGCCTGTGTCTTTACGGCATCCGGTTGCCATAACACGCACCAACATGGCAGCTGCGGAGGGCCCCGGTCCTGAGCGGGTTTCGATGGAAAACCAGGAGAGTCCAGCGGCGGAGAAAGACAGCGGGGCCCCGGGAGCTGCGGCCCGGGACAGGCCGGTGTGTCTGGTCGTGCTGGGGATGGCGGGGTCCGGAAAAACCACCTTCGTTCAGGTCAGTTAGCGTGTGTGGCTAACGGCGGTTAGCTGCATGAGTTAGCTTCTTCAGGCAACAGGCGACCAACCAAGAGATAAACGGTCTAGAAGACGCTAAAAGCTGACATTAGCTGCACGAAGAGCGGTCCGGATACTACTCAGACATCTACAGAAGTCTGAATCCTCTACTTACAAACCTCTGAGCCTCAGAGCTCCCAGAACTATGGCCAACACATCGGTGAACCACACTGTAGTTTATCTTTAGAGCACCAAATGTGGGTTAATCCGCTGCTGAAAGTAGTCCACAACAACGTGATTTAGGAAATTACTGAGCCTTTCGAAAATGAAACTACTGTATTTATTCAGAGGTGTTTTTAAAGATGTACGTTTTCAGTAGGAACCAATGAGCTGAGGGAAGTCAGGGAATGTTGGAGACGGACTAACACATCCCGGGTTTGGATCACAGACCCTACATGGTCTGGGCTGGAAATATATAAGATATGTTGATGTAAGACTAGTAGATATCTAAGATCTACAGGAGATGTCAGCCTGAGGTTAAGACTACACAGGGTGAAATGGCGAGGCCTGTCAGGATTGTATCACATATGTGACATAGTTATTCCCTCTGAATAACTTTTAATTTTAATTGACCGGAGACCACTCAAATAGGCTCAGTCATGTCTGTTTTATGTAGAGTAGCTCTGAGTGTTTGTGTTTTCTCCAGAGGCTGACAGCTCACCTTCACTCTCTGAAAGCTCCTCCATACGTCATCAATCTGGACCCTGCCGTCCACGAAGTCCCCTTCCCTGCAAACATTGGTGAGGAGCCGTCTACTTCCTGGACACGCAGAACATACGTTTAACGGTGCTGTTTGTTGAACGCTGGCTCGCATACAGTACAGTGGAGAACGGGTCTTTTTTTGGCCGTCAGTCTGTCCTGTCCTCTTCCCTCCAGACATCAGGGACACGGTGAACTACAAGGAGGTGATGAAGCAGTACGGCCTCGGACCAAACGGAGGCATCGTGACGTCACTCAACCTGTTCGCTACACGCTTCGATCAGGTGACTAGGCCATACAATCTGGACAGGGTTGAAAATCACTGACAACGCGGTTGGTTTTAGTTTCCAGTTGCAAAGAGTCTGATGAAATCATAACAAATAACAGACTGTGTGTGTGTGTGTGTGTGTGTTCCTCAGGTGATGCAGTTCATAGAGAAGAAGCAGCAGAATCACCGGTCAGTATCAGCTTCCCTGTGTCGTCTCTGTACAGCTGAGTGTGTTCTGGTAGTTGCAATGCAGCTGGGATGAAGATCCGTCCTCATCCTCACCTCAGGAGCAGCAGCTGGTTGGTCTTAAATTCCAGCAGCAAAACAACACAGCTCATCAGGTCACAATTAAGTTTTACCTGGTGAGGGATGTTGTGTTTCCTTGTTTCACCATCATGTTGAGGAACAGAGAGAGAGAAGAGGAGGACTGAGACTGTGAGAGACGTGAAGCCCAGCTGGTTCCTGCCCTTTGTAGAATATTGTTCCGAACAAAAAGCAAGAAGACATCTTTCTTGTGTATTGTTCTGTCTGATGACCTTTGACCTCTGCAGGTATGTGCTGATTGACACCCCGGGTCAGATTGAAGTCTTCACCTGGTCGGCGTCTGGCACCATCATCACAGAGGCTCTGGTGGGTCTGCACTCTGCGATTGGTTCGTTTCTGTGCTGATGTTATTCCAGTCAGTTTATTTTGTGTGTGTGTGTGTGTTTCAGGCGTCATCCTTCCCCTGCGTCGTGATCTATGTGATGGACACGTCCCGCAGCGTCAGCCCCGTCACATTCATGTCCAACATGCTCTACGCCTGCAGGTACCAGACGCAGCAGTCCTGTCCATCATTTCTGTCAGTAATGAAAACACTGGGCTCTATGACCACGGTGACATCACCATGAGAAATAAGACGAGTCAGCAAACCTTAACGGTTCTGACTCTAAGACCTTCAGTATTTGGATCAAGCGGCTCATGAAAAATGAGATCAGCTGTTATTTCAACAAATCAGACGCACTCGTACAAACATTACACTCGTTTCACTGCTTCTTAACGGAGCAGGTGACCACTGATGTTGTGTGGTAGTTGTGAGGTTGTGTTCATCCCGTCTCAGCTGCTGTTTCTCTCCCTCAGTATCCTCTATAAAACCAAGCTGCCCTTCATCGTCGTCATGAACAAGGTGAGGTCAATTCCTGTCTGCCGTGTGAAATTTCAACATGGACTCATGACGACCTGTCGGCTCCTTGTTGAGCTGTTCATATTTCATCTTGTGTTTTTTTTTTTTTTTTTTACAGACTGACATTATCGACCACAGCTTCGCAGTGGAGTGGATGCAGGACTTTGAGGTTTTCCAGGACGCCCTGAATCAGGAAACCTCGTATGTGAGCAACCTGACGCGCTCCATGAGTCTGGTGCTGGATGAGTTCTACACCAGCCTGCGGGTAAGAGGACCAGCACAGACCAGAAACCTGCACCAGGTGGAGAGTCACAGGCTAGATGAAAGTAGGTTTAGCTCGGACTAGATCCACTATGTGTAAGTCAGTAAATGTATTTATATTATTTATATAACAGAAGAGTTAATACAAGACAAACCATGAAGTAGAAATAAACAGAAATGACACATGTAAAGAGTGTTGAACTGAGCGAAACCTGCTCATAACCAGAGTGGATGGCTACGGTAACCATGGTAACCTGCGCTGCTAACATGGTCAGAGAGTCAGATCACAATGTATAAACGGAGACCCCGGTTAAAGACGGGTCTGTCCTGCAGGTGGTGGGCGTGTCCGCAGTCACAGGGAGCGGATTGGACGAGTTGTTCGTTCAGGTGGAGGATGCTGCCAAGGAGTATGAGAGGTTAGTGGGCGGGGTTACAGCTCCCGCTCGTCACTGTTCCACTCACGGCTTGTGCATTGCAGCGTCTGTGAGGTGACTGGCGGAGAGGATCCAGGGTTCAGACTGGGACTGAATAATCAAGTAAATAATCAACACACATACAAACAAACAGGTGGAGGACAGGTGTTGTGTTGTAAAAACAAAAGAAAAACTTGTGGAGCGGCAGGAGTGTTTTTATTCACCACACAGTCAACACACAACCTGACAGCCTCACTCTGTTAATCAGGATCAGGATCAGGTGTATTGTCAAGTAGGTTGTATGTACGAGGACTTTGCTTTGGTGTTTTGGTTCATAGCAATAAACGCAATAAAAATGTGATTCAAAAAAGTATAGAAATATGTACAATGTGCAATAGTTACAGTGTGAAAAAGTACAAAACAGCTCCATGCAGGTGGACGAAAATGGGTGTACACGTGTCACTTTGATAAAACGTCTCCTCTCATCTGTCACTGTTTTCTTGTTATGGGAGGAAACGACCTGTGATAAACCGAACTCTTCATCCTCCTTCCTCAGGGACTATCGACCCGAGTATGAAAGACTCCGTAAACAGCTGGTGAGTGTGTCTCTGTGTGTGTGTGTGTGTGTGTGTGTGTGTGTGTGTGTGTGTGTGTGTGTGTATGTGTGTGTCTGTGTGTGTTTTCTGTCTTTCTCTCCATCCTTTTCCTCCGTGTTTTCACTGACTTCCTGTTCACCAGGCTGAGGCCCAGAGCAAGAAGCAGCAGCAGCAGATGGAGCGTCTCCGGAAGGACCTGGGAGCTGTCAACATGACAAACACACCTGCTACAGGTGCAGCTGACTGACACTCACAAAAAGAAACACACAATAACACAGTGGCTTTATTTAATGGATCTAATTTCCCAACAATGTCTTGGGAAAAACAAACTAATTAGTAATATAGTAGTAATAAGAAAACTAGTTGACAGTTGAGAGAAATACGTTCATATTCATACATTGTTGCAAACTTCTTTATGTGTTGTGTTGTGGGGGGCTTTTATTTTTGTAATTGGCTGATTGACTTCCTGTTCACAGAGGACGTTGACATCGCTGGACCCAGTGACTTCATCATGACACGTGGTAACCCTGATGACGGCGAGGAAGAGGAGGCAGACAGTGACACGGATGACATCGACCACAGTGGTGAGAAAAAAAAAGACACCTGACTTTGAATTTTTATTTTTTCTATTTTGTGTGAAATAATCAGCCTTAATAAGAAACATCAAATGAAAACATAACAACCTTCCTATGTGTCTTACATTTTTCTGTCCAGCCTGAAAACTCCTGTCTGTAGTTCCTGCTCTCTGCCTGCAGAGGGTGGTGTAGGCCATGAGAAACAAACAGAGACCTCAGTGACCATGTGTAGAAACAGAAACAGAAAACCAGTTGTTTCTTTGTTACATTCTTTGTATTTGACAAACATCAGACACAGTTAGAACCATCACTTTGTGCAAAAATGCAAAATCAGCTCGAAACGTTTGTTCTGGATGTTTCAGCCACAGAGGAGAGCAAAGAGAGCGACGCCTTTGGAAACTTCCTGAAGGAGAGGAAGGAAGTGGTTCAGGTCCGAAACAAGAAGTGTACGATGCCTGAGCGACCCTGACCTCTGACCTCAACAACCTGACATCTGACGCTGTCAGGAAACAGTGACGGGAGGCGGGTGAGGGAGCGGTTTCCCTCTCTGTGGTACAGACTATTACCTGAACAGATGCTGTGGACGTGCAGTAGATTGGTGTTTTCTCCTCAGATAATCTGACCTGGACTTCCTGGCGGATCAGGTGACCTCTGACCCTGTGTTTGGTTGCTCCTTGGTATCGCTCCTTCCTTTAAAAGTTCTATTTTTATATCACAACTGACTTCTATTCCTGTTGACTTTTGAAAGGATCAAATTAAAGCTGGTTTGAAATTTGACGCCTGTTTTCCATCATGAGACTCCAGAACAGCTCCAGGTGTTCTGGACTCTGCTGGACTCTGCTGGACTCTGGACCTGACTTGATCCTAATGATCGTCATCGGAAGTGAAGTTTAAAATAAACCTGATCAGAATCTGATCCTGTCTTTACTGAACTGGTGTGTGGTGGTGTCTGAGCTCCTCTTAGTGACAGTGGGTTTCTACACTGTGAACATTTTGCTGTGACGGTGAGATCAGAGTGTGAAGGTGAGAAACGATTTGGTAATACACAGATTGACTAACTCCAAAGATAACGAAGCTGTTACCTCTCCTCTCTTATCACAGGCTGTCTATAGGTCTTCATTTCAGTTTCCTCAAAAAGGCTTTTAAAGGTAATAAAGTGTTTCCTTTGCAAAGGTCTCAGATAGTTTTTGTAGCCTCATCCAGTATCAACTTATCAACTCAGTGTCAGTGGATCCTCAGTTTTGAAGGACTCAGGTCAGTGTTTTAGCCTGAAAAACTGGTGCAGGATCAATGACGACCTCACAACTACCTAAAAGTGAACGCCTCGATCGCCCTCTGGTGGCTGGCTGTAGTAAAGGCCATAAACCCCGCCCCCTCCATGTTAGCAGATTGGACATAGGCCCAATGAAAGAACATGTCAAATCAAAATTTCCCACAGATTGTTTCTTTGATTTTTAGGTTGTTATCATTGTGCTGACAAGTTTGTTTTTAATTAATGAATTGAGTGTGATGTCATGATTGGCAGCTGTGATTGACTTGCAGCTGGGTTGAGCGGGGGTGTTAGCCTATCGCCTGACGATGAGAAGGTTCTGGGTTTGAATTCGGAGCCGTTCAGTGTGGAGTTTGCATGTTCTCCCCTCCCACAATCCAAAGACGGTCACGTTAGGTAAACTGGTGACTCTAAACTGCCTGTAGCTGTGATTGAATGAGAGTGTGAATGGTTGTTTGTCTGTATATGTCAGCCCTGTGGTAGAGTGCCCCCTGCCCCCACCCAATGTCAGCTGGGATTGGCTCCAAGCTTCCCCGTGACCCTATGAGGTTAAGCGGTTTAGTGGATGGATACCATGGCTCCACCCACTACAGCACAGACTCCGCCTCCACCAGTGCAGCACTCGTATCCGGGACATTTGGCTTCAGTGGAAGTGGAGACGTGTCGTCCATCTTTATATACAGTCACTGATCAGGACGGCCCTACACTTAACAGATGTCAACACAAGTCTTTACAGAAAGGTCCATTGGTTCTGGAGCTTTCAGTCGTATCACTGTCTTCCTCAGCAGAGTTGTAGATCTTCAGATTCTGACTTCGTCTCGTCCCTGTTGCTTAAAAGTCGAGATCTGGAACAAGTCGATCCTTCCACGTCAGTTCAAACTGAAAGTGTTGGAGCCGGATGAACAGGAGGAGGGAGGCTGAAGGGAGGGAGCAGCGAAGTTAAACATTGCATCACCACATTTACAGTCAAAAACATTTTTCACTAGAGAATAAGCCATTTACCAAAGGAAGATGCTGTTTGACAGAGGTGTGTCAGAGGAGATAAAAGACCCACACACTGTTCACTTTATTAAATGTACAATGAATTTGATGAAGAGAGCAGCAGCAGCGGTTTGTCTTCTTCTCTGGTGTTTCTGCTGGAGCTGATCAGCATGGTATCGATCTGTGCTCCTGACAAACAGAGGCTGTGGTCGTGTTTGAGCAGCTCTCCATTGTCTTCATTCATGTCTGAGCTCCGTGAATGAATTCAGATCCCCCGCCTGCCGACCATCTGCCAACACTCTGCCAACACTCGGCTCTGTTCTTGTCGCCCACGCGCTCACTGAAATCCGGCAGCGTGGTCGGACCGAACGACAGATGAGTCACTCTCCACTCACTTCATTCAGACTGTCTGTTGATGAGATGAAAAACTCAACACTCTTCACAAGATAATTAAGAGTTTGAGATGTTTGACATGAAGAATGCAGCCAGTAGTTCAGGGTACTTTTGTTCTGAGTTGCTGGTGAAGGGAAATCAATAATTAAGACAATAAATCTTCCATCTTTGCCTTTGTGCTTCAACATGACAACACCTCCATGCACAAAGTTTCCTCAGAGTTTCAGCAAAAACACATCACACTTAATGTTTTACTCTTGAATTTAGCCTTTTACGTCGCATGCAGAATGAAACTAGTTGGATCAAATCAGGTGGTTTGATTGTGTGTCAAGTTTATCGCAGCATCATCCTCACAGATTGGACAAACAGCAACATGAAAACATGCGACTTACACAGAGGTGAGTGTTTGAAATCATGCGGAAGAGAATGACTCGTTTTACTGTTTGTTGACAGTAAATGTGAACAATAAAGCGTAGAGTCTGACTTTACACTGCAGCAAAAAGCATGAAAGATTCTGTAAAAGATTTTAAACAATAATACTGCAACACACATCTATGTGCGTTTCCACGGACATCGGACATACATCCCGG
Organism: Trachinotus anak; assembly: GCF_046630095.1. Lineage (NCBI taxonomy): Eukaryota > Metazoa > Chordata > Actinopteri > Carangiformes > Carangidae > Trachinotus > Trachinotus anak. The sequence goes on along the minus strand of NW_027273862.1, from coordinate 30,601,227 downwards.
CTGCTGGTGGACCGTTAAAACATCCATAAAGTTTTTAACAGCTCCATCAGTGTCATTCGCGACTGCACACAGGGTAAGTTTACTCTGTTGTGTTTGCCTAGAAAGTGTTGAATGTGAACAATATGGCCAAACACAATAATGACTGTTGGGATAGTTGAACACCACCATGGTCATTAATGTTCTGCTCTCACAGCTGCCACTCTTCTGCTTTCAGTCTTTCCCCCCAGATGTTGAACCTGCCTGGGCTCAGTCTTCACAACAGAGTTGAAAGTGTGCAAAACTGAGGACTGTTTATTCAGTCAGGAACATTTTAAAGACCTGTTGTTCTGTTGTGTTACTGTTGCAGATGTTTGAGTGTTGTCGACAAACTAAACGTGCTTCAAACAAAGTGATGTACTTTGTAATGTTCAGCTCAGATTCTCAGCTGAACTCTGATGAGTGAAGTCTGCACGAGGGAGGCTGGTGGTTTTAAATGGAGGCTCACCTGTCTCACTCTCTGTCCATCAGGTGAGTTTCTAGAAGCCTCTGCCTGCAGCAGCAGTGACTCACCTCCGCTGACATTCAGCCCACACTGCTGTCTGTTCTCTCTCCTCCTCTGCCTGCAGCTCGCTCACCCCTCCCTCACCCTCTCTCTCTCTCTCTCTCCCCTCCTCTGCCTGCAGCTCGCTCACCCCTCCCTCACCCTCTCTCTCTCTCTCTCTCTCCCCTCCTCTGCCTGCAGCTCGCTCACCCCTCCCTCACCCTCTCTCTCTCTCTCTCTCTCTCTCCCCTCCTCTGCCTGCAGCTCGCTCACCCCTCCCTCATCCTCTCTCTCTCTCTCTCTCCTCCTCCGCAGTGGGCCACAGACACAACCAGAAACAGAAATGCTGAGAGTCACGACGCCTCGCCGACACAAATAAAACACACGACTGCTGGCTGAGACTCAGGCCGCTCATTCATACTGGAGCTGACACACACACACACACTGGTAAACTGGTTTGAGCTGGTTTGAACTGGCAGACAGCTACATGAATCTTCCAGTTCAGATTCGTCTGAACCTTTTAATCTATTTGGAGAGTCAAACGAAAGCTCCAGTAGAGCGGCCAGCGTCTTGCTCAGCAGTGGTACTGAGTGGGGATTCTGGTTCTGATCCTGTGGTTAAATGCAGATTCCTGAGCCCGGGGCTCATGAGGTCAGGGCAGAGGGAGCCCTCCTCCAGGTGAAGCTTGTAGCTGGCAGGTGAACATCATCAGATCTTTGACTTCAGTAACAGTAGCACCAGTGTAGACATCCTCTCCCAACACATTCATCAACACTCGGCCCAAGTTTTTTATCTGTGCAGAGTCCAGCTGTTATTGTCTGACAGCTGGAGGATTTTCTATGTATGTGCCAGAATCCAGATCCAGATGTGGAAATAGCATCTTACAGTCATGATGTATATAGGCCAGGTTGGGGCCGTGGAAAGGGGGCAGAAGAAAACAAACGTGGCCCGAGTAAGGGTCGGATTTATTTTGCTCTCTGGGCTGTTAGAAGTTAAAGTCCAAAAATATACTTGCAGTACCAAAGGTAAAAGTACTCACATACAGAATGGCCCTTTTTAGAATAATGTGTATTGTATCATTTGAATGTAATTATTGATTTGTTCATGTGTTTCCTGCATCTATGAATAAATTAGTCTTAAAATATGATGAGCTGAATCACCAGTCTGCTCCTCCAATCATCTCCAACCCGAAGCATTGGATTGGTTGACTTTGTGGCAGACTGGTTTAGATTTTAATTCAAATTTTCAAAAACAACATTTTCTGTGAGGATGGGCAGTGATTGGCTTGTGGCATCGCTGCACTGCAACGAAGGAGACAAGAAATAGGGCACAATGAGGCATTTAGCTCAGGTTCAGGTTCAGTCTCATCTGTCAACACCAAAGTCTTTGTCTAATGTTCTTGTGAACGTGTTTATATATATATTTTTTTATCTACAGTTGAGTAATTTTGTAAACTTGTAAACAGATGCTTTATAAAAAAAAAATCATGCAAAGAAATTCATCATTGTCTTTTTATTGTGAACTGCTGCAGATGCTGGTTTGCACAGATGACTCATGAATTCACCACTACTCATCTTTACTATTAACCACTGTTACCTGTCATTATTATTGATAACACCATTACCTATACAGCTGTTCCTGGTCTCTCTCTCTTCTCTCCTCTCTCCTCCCCCTCCCCCTCTTTTTATCTTCTCCTAAACCCAACCGGTCAAGGCAGACCCCCCCACCCTGAGCCCGGTTCTGTTGGAGGTTTCTTCCTGTTAAAGGGAGTTTTTCCTCCCCCCCGTCGCCAAGCGCTTGCTCTTTGTGGGAACTGTTGGGTTTATTCTGTAACAAAGTAAGGTCTTGACCTGACCCTGTAAAGAGCCTTGAGATAATGTAGATTATGATTTGGCGCTATACAAATAAAATTGAATTGAATTGAATTGAATTGAATGTTGATTGAAGAAGAAAGTTTTTGCAGTGACAAAAACTGATTCTTTTCTAGAGCTGCGTGTTGAACATTTTGTCTGCATGTGAACAAAATGTTCATATGATCTTGTGTTTTAGTCATTCTCATATTTCATCTTTTTATTGTGAGATTGCAAATAACCAAAGCAGCTGTGCTTCACAAATCAAAGGCGAGTTTGTCTCGTCGAAGCCGGCGCTGCCTGAGAGTCTGAACTGAGGGCATGAGAGGAACCTGATGTTGATGAGAGGTGAGGAACAACAGTCACACACACACACACACACACACATCAGATGTTACCTCAGTCTCACCTCAGCCTCTAACATCAGCTAGATGACTTTCTTTCTTTCTGTCACATTGTGATGACATCATTCTGTTGAGCTCAATGCAGTGACCTCATTGTCAGTGACATCATTGCTTGGACTCAGAGGTGATGTCATTGCTTCCCGTTAGTCTGCTGCTGTTTGTCCTGAAGAGCCGCCTGCAGAACCACAGCGAGCCCCGCCCCCCTCTGTTTATATCACACCTCTATTTTATTCTATTCTATTCTATTCTCTTCTATGCTACATGACTCTGCTGTAGAAACTAAACTCTTTAATAAAACATTGTGCTGCAGATGTGTTGTTGTTCCTGTTGAATCCTGATTTGATTTTAAAGCCACACACACACGCACACACTCTGACAGTGTGGCTCTGAGCTCTCAGCTGATTGGCTGCAGGTGACCTCATCAGTTGAGATGTGGAGGTTTCTCTCTTCCTCCTCGTTGCTGCAGCCTCTCACTCACACCTTGCCACCTCCACCTCCACACACACACAACCACACACATACGCACACACACACGCACACACACACACACCTGGAGTATTGCAGTTACATATGTGACCTACAAAGCTGCAAACCCTGTAACAGCTACGCTGCATCCATAATGAAGCTGGTCCTCACAAAGATAGAAGTACAAGCACACACACGCACACACACACTGCAGCTGCATTACATCATCTACTTCAATGTGAGGAGGACGGGGGAAATGGTGTGTGAGGACACCATGTTCCACTGTGGTGCATGATGGGAGCTGTAGTCCTCAGCCATGTCCATCAGGTTTAATGAAGGTGGAATCAGATGCTAAAAGACTTTAATTATTATCTATTTATAAAATATATAAAATGGTGTCAGGTTGCGGAAACTGCTGCACAAATAAGAACAAAAGCAAAACCTGACCTCTGACCTCTGCTGACCAACCCTCAGTTTGACAAAACATTTCATGTTGTTTCGAATCATCACAGAGGACGTTATGTTTACGCCGCTTCGTTAGCTCATCAGCAGGATTTGTGCTGTAGAAGCTAAATGATTTTTTTCTTCGGGTTTTTTCTGTTTCAGGTGCCGCACCATGGCGGTATTCCTGTGTTTTTGTTTACCTGTAATCAAAGTTTGACACTGACTGATCATTGAGTCGCTGTGATGTCATCAGGTGAGGCCCATTAACAAACATGAACTATCATAACCCCTGAACACAAGTGACGTGTGCAGATGTGAACTCTGATATATTTGCTGGACGATTCAGCAGAGCCTCAGATTGAAAACCATCATACCTGCAGTATCTGTGCGTTGTCCTCCACTTCGACCTCCACACTTGTACTGTCCACCTGTCTCCATGCAGGACAAGCTACTTCCTGCATTGAGTGTTGAGATACTGTTTAACAAGTCCTGACAAGCTCCAACAATCAACATGATTAAAACTTTCAGAACATTTTTATCATCAACATGATGGATGTGGACGACTGTGCAGCCTCCGTGGAGCTGTGAGTGTTTTCTAGTGTTCGAGGTGTTTGAATGAAGAGCGACAGACAGGAGACGAGCTGCAACCAGAGCAGCAGATGGAGGCGGTCACACACACAGATCTGTGTGTGTGTGTTAGATGAGCGTTCCAGTCAGGATGAGTAACAGTTCATTGTCACTCATTAAATTTAGCGCTGACATTTCCTCAGAAGCACCGACCCAGCAAACCAGATTGAACCAGATCAGAGCAGATCCAGTAGAAATAAGTTCTGTGAATCTGAACGAAGTTGACTGCGGTTATGTGGCAGGAGGCAGCGACAAATCATATCTGTCATCCCAGGTCATCAGTAACATAAGGAAACAGAGTCCACCTCTGTTTCCTTATGTTACTGATGACCTGGTGGGACAGTGTGTTGTGCTAATGTGGGTTAATAATAAAGTACATTTTTGTAAGACAGTTCATGCAGAGAGTAAAATGCAACACAAAGCACACAAACTAACAGCAACACAGACTCACACAGAAAACATCAGGCTTTTTTCACTGCAGGGTTAATGTTCCTGATGACACTGTCATGTGTCCCAGTAAACCATGGGTGTCCCAACTCAGGGGCACATCCTTCAGAGGACTCAGTCGTAGACCACAAAGGCCGAACAGAGGATTTTCGCTTTGCATCACCATCTGTTACCGCCCATACCGTTGAGTTGCAAAGTGTGGCGCCTGTTGTAACACACGTAACTTTTTTTCCACAAAAACTTTTTAACTTTTAAGGCCCTTGGTTTTCACAGTTGTAGCGTTACTGTTGAACTGAGCTGAAACACAAGACTTAGATTTAACAGTGTCTGTGTTGTTTCTTATCTTGGGACAGGTTGGTGGGAAAAGAAGGCCACACCTGAAGGAGCCTTTGAAATGTGACAGTGTAGTCGTGCTGCTGCACACACCTGCTGCTAACCAGCCAATCACTGACGCGGGCAAGAACATGAACGTGAAACACATTAAGTTTGGTTTTTCAGAGTTTTGAGGAGAAGCTGCTAAACATTAGTTTAAGTTTCATCAGCTGTTTATCTGCTCTGATGTGATTTCACTTGAAAACATGCAGAGTTTGGTTTTTGGACACAGGTTCAGTCTGGGAGAAGCTGCCGTTTCCTTTTTCATGAGATTTTTCTGAAGATGTTTTGTGCATGTGTCCTGGTTTACCATCAGTTCACTGCACAATGTTTATTTATCTGCTTTGAATTTTCAGAGGTTCATCCTGCTCTCTCTGCTGATGGACACACACTGTTTCTCTGTAAACATGATGTCATCAGTCAGATTGTTATTGATTGATTATTGTGTGTGTGCATGTGTGTGTTTATTCCTCTCATGTTTGAACTCATCATAGTGCAGTGAAATGATTGTGATTCTGATGAAGAGCTTTCTGTCAGAGATCGGGAGGATTCTTCAGAAAAAAAAGAAAGAAAGAAAAAAAAACCCTCCACTGCTCTGCTCTGAACCCACACCTCCCCCCTCTTCCTCCTCCCTCTCCCCTGCAGGACCAATCACAGCCCAGCATCCCTGCCGGCCAATCAGATCGCTGGTGGGTGATGTCATGCAGCAGGCTGCTGTTTGGTGCTGATGCTGCTGAGCTGCAGATCTTCAGTCTGAACAGAGAGAACAGAGACGGATCATCACTGCAGGGTGAGTATGCTCTGCACGCGCACACACACACACACACACACACACTTATATTTATTCATCTGTGTGTGATTATTCATGTTGTTTTTGAGTTTTCTGCATGTTGGCTGCTCAGGCGGCTGCAGAGTGTGAACAGATGAAAGTAGGTCTCACTCGTCTGATTCTGTTTTCTGCTCCACTCGTTCGTTCACCTGCAGTTTCTCTTTGTCGTTTCCATCTTTTCTTTGTTTCTGCATCTTTTTCTCCTCTCTTCTCCATCATGATAAGTTCAGTGTTGGAGCTGCACGCTCTGCAGAAGCTGATGCGCTTTTACTGCCAACAATGACATCATCCCTGCACACACACACACACACACACACACACACACACACACACACACACACACACAAAGTTTACCATTGTGTTTGCTTTGGCCCTTTAAGGATAATCAGTTAAAAATCTGACGCTGATGATTTTAAAAACAGGTTCCTGTGTTTTTTCCTGCAGTAATTATCTGCTGCTTTTCTCTGTTTGTCGTCTGAAGTAGTTTTGATGTTGGGATGTAAACATGGACATCTGCTTGTATTTTGGACGTGGCAGAGATGATAGGTGACAGTAGAAAGTTCAACTGTTTGTGCACATCATCTTGTTTGGTGCTGTTGGATTTTTTTTTTCTGTCTGACTCAGTTTGAGTGTTTGTGCAGCAGCAGCAGCAGCAGCAGCTGGATGATCAGTCACAGCTGCAGGTGATTCACGACTCCAAACTCCTGCAGCGTGTCGTGTCTCTGTGTTTGCCGCTGATTCAGTTTTCACACTTTTGGGGGAATATATTTTAATCTCCTGAATCGATAGCAGCTGATGTGAGTCATTGCAAGGCAAATGCACAAACAAGCTGAAAAAAAAAGAAATCTTCCTCATGAGCAAAATCTGAACTTTGAACCTGAATCATAGTCAGTCCCCAAGGTTTACAGGAAATCTGTGCTCTTCATCAAGATTTTTTTTCTACAAGAAGAAGAAACTTTTGATTTATCAGGAAGCTGCAGATGAATCAGGCAAACTTGACCAAATGACAGAATGATGCATTCGATGTATTCTGGTGAACAAATGCCAAAACAAGTTATCCACTCATCTTTCTTTCCCTCTTGTTGACTTTTCCTCAGTTTTGTAGTTTTTTTTCTTGTAGCTTGACTTGTCTGTCTCTGTCTCTGTCCTCAGGAACAGACTCTACCTCACCACAGTGTCTTTGAGAGAAAACTACAGCAGCAGCAGGATGACTCTAGCAGGTAAAACAGATGATTTATCATTGATTTCATGACTGATTTGTTGACGATCTTTAAAAATCTGTATTGATTTATCTATATTTCCTCTCCAGCATACAGAGAGAAGTTGCGACAGCTCCCCCTGGTGTCTGTCTTCTGCTCCTGCATCCTCCCTGAACCCAGAGACACCTCGGTCGACAAGAAGGAAGGTCAGCTTCACTCTCCTTCTATTCTATTCTATTCTATTCTATTCTGTTCTGTTCTATTCTATTCTAAATCTCAAACTAACATCAGCCTAAGTTTGAAAGTTCATTCTTGAACTTGGAAATACAGTCGTAATCTTTCATTAATGAATGCTGTTTGCTCAGTTGTCATGGTGATGGCCCATTTATCTCCTCTCCTTGAATATTTACAGGCCTCTTCACATAGAAATCTGCAGTTTGCTTATTTATTTATTTCAAATATTTGATATTGATCGAATTGATCACGAGCTTTGACACCTCACAGGAGTAAATCACTCTGTTCATTTATTTATTAATTAGTGAAATCCATAAATTCTGAAGGTTTAAGTAGCTGAAAGTTCTGGAAGAAATCTAGTAAGGGAAGTTGATGTTGACATTTTATGTCCAAGTATTATATTCTGCTGTAAATGGATAAATATGATGCAGATATAAATATATTTTATTACAGTTATTCTATTTGTGAAAAGTGCTGCATAAACCAGTTTTACAAACTAAATAAGCACATTCTGCACGTGTTGTAAATGACAAATTTGCAAATGAACACCTTCATTACAATCTCTTGCGATCAGGTTCATTTATTCACCATTGGTCTTAGTGGGCTGGAGCCTAAACCGGTCACCGGACTATAACTGGACTGGACTTTTACAACAGTTTCCCACAAGGTCACTGGACTGCATGTTAGAGGAAACTGGAGCAGCTGGAAGACTCAGAAGAAACCTCTGCCTTGTACCTTGTGCTCGCTTCATGGTCTTGTCTCTGTCTTGCAGCAGGTGTGGTGGACTTGAACCTGTGCAACATCCGGGACATGGAGGTGATCGAGCTGAGCAAGCGTGCGAGTGGCCAAGCCTTTGAGGTCATCCTGAAGCCACCCACCTTTGACGGCGGCCCTGAGCTCAGGGCCACCACACCGCCTCGCCAAAAACCGTCACTGGAGGAGATCCAGAAGAAGCTGGACGCCGCTCAGGAGAGAAGGAAGGTGTGTGAGGGTGTGTTGGAGGTGGATTTAAGGAAAATAAGGCCAATGGCTGTCAATAGCTTTTAGTCACACTGTTGGTGATAATGACTACAAATGGTCTGTAGGACTCATTCTTACATGAATGTCTTTAATTTCATGAGTTGCTGACATATTTCAGTCTAGACCTACAGACAAAAAACAATAGTGACCTTAAAATCGATCCCTAAGGAGCCTCACAAGTTATTTTAGAGTTTTGATTATTGAATTAGAAAAACCACCAAGAAACAAGTGTTTACACCAACAGACTCATAGTGACACAGTAAAGAGGCAGAATAAATTGGCTTCTGTTTTTTAAAATAAAAAAAATGACTGAGTTTTTGTTGGAAAAGAAAAAAATATGTAAACTCCTGCTCTGTCTCCCTCTAGTGTCAGGAGGCGGAGCTGCTGAAGCACCTGGCTGAGAGGAGGGAACACGAGCGGGAAGTTGCTCAGAAAGCTCTGACCAAAGAGCGTCAGGAGCACCGCGCCGACGCCGACAAAGAGCAGAGGCAGATGCACCTGAATGCCTCACAGGAGCGGCTGCAGGAGGAGGTGAGGACTGCAGGGTTTTCTGTCAGCTTTCACTCACCCACTGAGATAATTTGGATTCTGCTTCAGTGAAATTAATCACCGGTCTGATGAGTGTGTGTTGTTTTTGTTTGTCTTTCAGGACAAGCACAATGTGGAGGTGAGGACGAGCTGGAGGCACAAAATATGAAGATAGTGGTGCAAGAACAAATGGACAGGGGGTTAAATGATGTTAAAGGGAACAGCACTCTTGAAGTGCACTTTGACATTTTGATAAATACGTATCAGTTTCATGTCTACAGCTGTGTCTCAATTCAGGGGCTGCGTTTGACGACTGATTGCGTCACAGTGGCGCGACGAAGCTCTCCCATTTCAAAGGCTCCTTCATTTCCCAGATTACAAAGGATCCTGTGCCAACCTATTCCAAGGTTCATTACGCACCAGTGAAACACTTTTCAAACAGAGAATGTGGAGGTCTCCGCAAATCAAATCCATGGATAAAGTGTCTTCGCGACCTCTGAAGAATGCGACCCCTGAACTGGGACACAGCTTTATGTGTTCAGTACAGAGCTGGAGTCAGGATGTGGTTAGCCTAGCTTAGCATGAATTCTGGAAAACATGGAACATGGAAACAGTTAGCATGGCTCTTTCCAAAGTTCTAAACACACCAACACATCTAAAGCTCAGTAATGTGCTGATTACTTACTCTTATGTAGGTAGAATGTAAGAAATCAAGACTTTGGAGAACTGGGTGGTAACTGGGCATTTTTTAGAAGACAGTATTTTTGTAAATACTGGTTGGATACTGGGAATGCAGCACTGTAATGTATTTCACAGTCATGATACACTACCAAAACAGTTGGGCTTCAGTAAGGTAATAAAAAGGGCCTTTGGGAATATCCCCAGGCACATTTGGTCACACAGTGCATAAACCTGTAGTTGATGAGCTTTTTAAACGAGTAACAGACAAAGTTTAAATGTTGCAACGAGCCCTGCCTTTCAGTAAAAGATGATCTTTGTTGGAAACATTTACTAGTTTTCACACACCAAATCTCAAATAATTAAGAAAATAACAGGGTTTATCCATGAGTGGGAGTCACTGTGCTAACCTCACCCCCTGTTCTTTACCTCCAGGTGTCTTGATGGCCTGATCACAACACAAGCTGAACTTCATTTGGAAGCCATTTAGGAGGGTTGATGAGCTGAGTGTTGATGTGCCGGGAGCCCGGCGCTGCTCCAACTGGGAGACTGTCAGGAAGAGACTCTAAAAAAAGAGTAGGAGAAGAAGAAGAAAAAGAGGAGGAGGACTGAAGGCAAGTTCTGCCACTTGACCTCCTCTGAACAACTGGGACTCTTTTTAATGAGATAAACTTGTGAAACTGAAGGACGCTGCAGATTCAGTCACCATTAGATGATTGACAGGGGTTTTACTGTGCTTTGTTGCCATGCCAACAGTGCCAATGTGTTTGTGAGTGTGACTGTGTGTGAAGGATTCAACATCTTTGTTGAGGAAGTTGTGCCCAATCCAACCAAACCAACTTGACATAACCCAACAGAAACCGGACTGAAACCCAAACAACCCAAAGGAACTTTTACTGGAATGGAGAAGAGTTCACTAAAGACCGGACTGCCTCACCTGCCAGTGGAGTCTCTGGAACCTGGAGCCAATCTGAGTTAAACAGCTCCATCTGCTGGATAGTTTAAATCATAACTCTTGATCAGTGAAGTTTGGCTGTTTAGTGACATCTAGTGGCAGCTGAAGGAAAGTACAGAAAGTCAGCAGGGGTGCCGCTTCTCACTGAAGTCAAGTTTGAGATCAGGTCAAGGACAAGACAAGCAAAAGCAAGTGGACTTGGTCAAGACCAAAGACTTTAATAGGTGAGATTAGTGGCTGAGACTGAGATAGGTCTGGGTCGAAGCACCAACAAGGCCAAGACAAATCTGAATAAAAATGCCCATGTGACAAGGGCGAGTCAGAGCACCACAAGGCCAAGACAAAGCTGAGTCAAAACGGCCACATGAGAGGGATGAAAGTCTGGTTGAAAAAACCCACGAAAGTGAAAATCGGAGCCACAGAACCCACAAAACCAACACAATCTGAGTTAATAAGATCAAATTTAAACACTGACGAGTTCCCAGATAGGGCCGAGTCAAAACGTCCACAGACTGAGACAAATTATGTTCACCTGCTGTCCAAGATGAGTCACAGTCAGAATTTCCAGACGAGATGATGCCGGGACAAAGCACAGGTGATACTGAGACGCATCCAAACTGAAATGCTCTCCAGGCCGAAACAAATCTGAGTGAAAACACCGAACTGACCGAGACGAGTCACAGTTAAAACGTCCATCAGATCGAGACAAATCTGGTTCAAAACAGAGTCACAGCCACAGCACTCATGAGACTGAGAAAAGTTATAAAAAAATCCTGAGAGATCAGACTTTAGTACCACAGCCCCCAATTTTTACTTTTTCAGATTCTATATTTGGCTTTGTCTCATATTTCCTTGAATTAAGACAATGTACTACAATGAGCATGCTAGCATTTACGCTATCACCTGAAGCTACATTTCTGTATGTATGACCTGGATGAGAAGGCACAGCACTGGATGTTCGTAAGATGTTAGTGAATGAGACATTTGCTGTAATGCATCAACAACAAACAGCTCATGTGGCTAACGTTAGCTACGTCACAGGTTACTTACCTGTCCAATAATCACTATACCGACCCCCCCCCCCCCGCTGGTATGAATGAATGAATTTTATTGATGAACAACTGATAATCGATTGTGTACAGTGTTTACAGCTGCAGTGGTGTGTTTCTGTGTGTGAGTGTTTCCCTGGCAATGTCAGTGTAAAGGAGTCAGGGTGTGAAGATAATGATGACGATGTACAGAAATTATATTTTAAATTCAAGAATAAAACAATGACACTTTACTTCTTTGTTAATGATTTTTTTTTATTCAATCAACACCACATTCAGCCTCAGAACTATAAATACATTAAAATCAATATAACATCACCAATAAATACCTACTGAAGATCAATATAACACTTAAATAAAACCATAAATAGAACGCAGTATATGAAACACGTGAGAGAGCAGCATGTAGGTGACATACATAAATGTTCAGACTGACTGAGCAGGGGGAGACTTTCACCTCACTTCATCGAGTTAAATCAAATACAGTAAAGAAGAGTTGGAAATGCTGAGCTATGAGTTGTCTAATAATTGTGATTAATTCTAAAACATGAGATATCAGCTACAACTTTAATTTTACAATATGTAGTTATTTCATCTATGACACACCAGGTCATATTAATCAGGAGACTCTCAACTCCTATTTTAAAGCCACGATTAGATAATAACTTACAATCATATTTATAATTACCACATTTCAGTATTTCAATATTGCAAAGCATGATATCAGTTTCCATTTCTGTGCAGATGACTCACACATCTGCCTCTTATCTGATTCCAACATTATCATTCCTCAGTGACCTCAGCTAAAACAGTCATCAAACACTCATGCTCTTCATTAGTCAAGTTTCTTCACATGATGGCAAAAATAAAATTGCATTAATTGCTACATTAAATAATAAGATTAATGTTGATATGATTCTGTTGTTTGATCATATTTCCTCCATCTTGGAGACTGTAATCGATGCTTTAATCACATTTATGTCCTCCACTCTGATCTATGCATTTTGGTTTTACATCAACTCTGTAACTTGCTTCTGTTGTGCTACATAAATATTAATATGTTATAATTAGTATATATCATAAGAAGACAGTTTGTCATTAGTTGACTTGAGTTATAACTATGAGAATCTGTGTCTTAATTTTAATGTATAAATTAACAAGTAAGAAGATAGAAAGTTACAACATTAATTTTTGCATTTTTTGTCTATATTTTTATGGCATTATTGGTCTTCCGTACTGAAGCCTCTGTATGTGTAAGGCTAACCCAGGGGCTGGTCTGGTTTCTGCTGGTCCTCACTCTTGGTGTTGGACTATGGGTCGGACACAGGTGCAGCCCACTGCGATGAGGCGGGACTCCAACTTGTAGTGGTAGCTTTGCCCCGCCCCCGCCGGCTTGACCCGACGCAGCACCAGCACATGGTGCATGATGGGTTTGGACTCCAGGCTCTGGTCCTCCTGGCCCTCCGAGTCCAGACAGCCTTTCAGCAAACAGCGAGCCTCTGACAGCACCGGAGGGTACAGAGAATCATCGAGGGAGACGCTGAGGATGGAGGGAGAGAAGGGACAAAAACCAATGAATATAAAGTTTAACTTTAATTCTAGGCTTAAAGGGCCATACCATAGTTTTATTTATTTTTCCCTTATTAAGATCTTTAACGAGAGACTTGTGGGTATGTTCGTACTTGTATGTCCATGGGGAGATGGAAGCGTTCTCAAGAGGTCTGATGTTTCTGGAAGGAACCAATGAGTTGGGGTCCAACTGCAGGGGGACCATTTCTACTGCTGCACCATCAGACTTCTTGTGTGTCCTCCCTGAGTGTTTCGAATGGCTGCCTTCTTTTAGCATAGCTGCCCCCTCTGTCAGTGTCATCATCATCATCATCATCATCATCATCATCATCACTGCCACAACACAGGCAGCCTGAGGAGGAAGAGATTTTTTTTTTTTAATTACTTTTCCATGTACAAGAAATAAAATCAGTTTTATTGTGTATTAATTTTATAACAAGTTTCATCAGAGGAGTCAGTAAAAAGGCAGAGGTGAAGCTGCTTAATAAAAAACAAAAAAAATACTGCAATTAAAAATGCAATAAATTAACCCTCACAAAAAAAAATAATGCAAATGTGTCACACCTAAAATAAATTTCTTGTTATTACATGTAAATTATATGCAACAAATTCACATAGATTTTCAGATATTTCACATGTGAAATGTAAGAAGTCACCTATCAAAACAACTAAACTTAATATTATGAATATATTTGAAAACAATATATTTGAAAAACCTGACTGACAAAACATAAAATGTTTAAAATATTAGGGATTGAATTCCCAGAACATAAAATATATTTAAATATATAAAGTAAAAACAATATAATTAATAAGAATTGTCAATCGCTTGATAGAATGTATTGAACTTAATAAATACATTTGAATTTTAAAGTCAAAAAAATAACCTAAGTAAACAGCATTAACATCTAAGAGTTTAAATGTGCAACAATATAGTCCCAAAGTGGTCAATATTAAATTTATATATGTAACAATCTGAAAAAACAAAAAACAAAAAATAATTAATGTAGAGCATTAGCAGTTAACAATGTATCATTACTTTGGAGAAAAATAAATCCATAACCTCTGACATAAATACATGTTTAGTTATTTATTTAAAGTTTATTGAGCTTATTGAATTTAAATACACTTATTGTTACGTTGCTTTAGACGTAAGCATCTGGCAGATGAATGTCATGTAACATAAAACTGAATAAAACACATATTTTGGGTTGTGACTTTTAAAACTTTCAGCCTGCACTCAACACTGTTTGCACGGATTTCAAGAAAATTATAGAAATCAAAGCTGAAGGAGGAAGAACTCAGCTGCTCTTACCGTCACTTTGCCGGAGGTGGATGTTGAAAACATACTGACGGTTTGGACTCTTCGGCTTCAAGTCTTAGCTCAGACGTCCTTGTTGTCCCTTTGTTTTTTTTGCAGCTCACGATTCGAAGGCTTCTCAGGCTCTGCTGGAGGTTCGGGTCAGAAGCTGTAACTCGCAGGTCGGACAGTATTCCTCTCTATCGCGTCTCTTGAAGATTAGGATGCCGGCGTACAAGTTTAAACTGTCTTGCCGTCTGCTGGTGTTTGTAAAGTCTCAAGTGGTCGTTGTCTTCTTCATTGGTGTTCTGGTGGACGTTGGTTAAAGCTGTGATTTTTATCCTGATCCGCATCAAAGTCAGCGCTGCTGCCGGACTTCCTCTGATGATGTCAACACCTTTCTGTCTTTTACCACACAGACCTGATTACATGCTGAGGTGGTTGACCCACTTTCACAGTCGATACAGAGGTTAAATTATTCTGCACTTAGAAGTTGCAGCAGATTTTCTAGGTCATCTTTTCCTCCATAGTGTGCAGCTTTCACTTTAAAACATCATGTCTACATTTAATCTGGTCTTGGCAGGCAGGGGTGTCCTCGTAGTTCCAATGAAGATAAAATGATCAAATGCTCCAGCACACAGTGAAATTTTAGACAATAGTTGAAAACTCAGCAGTTTTGTCGATGAATCTAAACAGAGGCCTGACCTCAGCCCCTCTGATGCACATAGTGCACACCAGAACACCTGCTGCGCTCCTGTGGGTCATATTCCAGGGCAGCGACAGGAGACCTATACGCTCATTTAGGTTGGAAAACATTTTAAATTTAATTCAGTAATTTCCAAAATCAAAGCATTGGGCAAGTTGCAAAAAATCCTGTGTCAGCCATATTCAGCATCATATTCAGCATCAACAGTTATATATATAACAGTAAATATAATAGTTAATAATAGTGGTCATGTCCATCTTAGAAATTCATATTGATCTAATGTAATTTCTGAAGGTTTTTTTGAAGGGACTGATAAACGGTCCACAACCAAACCAATACAGTTTTAGAGACAGACCATGAACTGCACCATCCCTGGTTCAAATCCAGCGAGGGGACCTTTGTTTTATCTTTCTCATCTGTCCACTATTGCTATCTTTTTCTTTAATGTGACATTACACACACACACACACACACACACATACACTCACACACACACACACACACACAAATGAACACGTGTGCACATACACACACACAGGACATGTTCATATTCTGATCAAACAGTCTGTGAAAGTTACTCCATAGTGTCTGAGTCCATCAGGTGAAACAACCTGTGGTGAAATCTGAGCCTCACATTTTAACTAAATATGAAATTATTAAAATTATAATTTAAAAAAATCAGTTTATCTGTTTTATTTGTTTTATCTGTGGGATGGAGATGATTCACGGGGAACCTGAGTCACATCACGTCACACTCTGCATCATGGCTGCTTTGATGTCATATGTGTGTGATGCAACAGGAGAAACTTCGCAACAGTCCCACATGACAGTAATTCAGTCCGGGGCCCCCTGTTGACCCCGGACCCCTGAGTCGCTCCCCTCTTTCTCCATCTGCCGGAGCTTTTAGATCTGCTGAGTTGCCTCGGTTGCATCAGTCATGTGATGCAGGATGCGAGCGTGTTGCAGAGTCCTGACCTGGTTTACAGTCGTGTTGTGACTCAGGTCGGTCCGGGTTGCAGCATCATCACTATCAAGTATGTTGTGTGTTGTTTTCAGCCCCCGCTGCCAGCTCGCCTCTGACCTGGTTTGACTGGCAGGTCGATGCTAATCTGTGATCTGAGAGGCTTTCTGCAACAGTTTCGTTGTTGTCCCCTCGTCTTCAAATGCTTAGAGGCCATTTAAGAAGGAAAAGTGTCGACCCACCAAAATTGATTTATTCTAAGGTCAGAGTGTTGGTGGTGTCGTAAGAATTAAATAATAAAAAGAAATCGTCTAATGTCATCTTTGATTTTATTCAAGCAGAAGAACCTCCCTGAGCTGCAGACAAACATCATGAGAGGTGAAATTAGTCTCTGGATAAAGAGCGAAACTCTCGGGATCAAATGAAGCGTCCCCAAAGCTCCCGGGGCCCCAGCAGCCCCTCGTTGACTGTGTGTCAGTTGTTATTATAAATTTACTTTAAAATGTATTTAATCATGACTCTTCAGCACCGCCCGCCCCCACCTGTCAGTGTTAGATTATTTTGAGATATGTTTCAAAATAAAAAAAGTGTGAGATATTAAAACAAACGCACAAAGAAGAATTATTTAATATGAATATTGTAATATTAATATTTAATATAAATATGAAACTGGTGAGTAAAGGCGACGTGATGGAGCCTGGACTGATGCAAACTGTGAGAGAGAACTCTTCTTTGTTGGTTTGTTAGCGATCCGGTTCAAACACAGCTGAGTCTGAATAAACATTAGATTTACTGTCGGCGCCGCCCCCCAGGACAAATTTATAATAACAATGGAAGAACAGTAACGTCCCTTCATTTTTTCTGCAGCAGGAAGGTTTTCTGGTCTCAGATGATCTCAACGGCCTCCAGGCGACGCTGCTGAGGCTGCAGACGTCGACCGAGGAGACTTGTGGTGACGTTTCCTGCTCTGTGTGAAAATTGCTGACAGCTTTGACGGTAACGAGCAGATTAAAATCTGATCGCTCCCCCGTTGTCTCTGGTTTCCTCTCTCTGTCAGTCAAAGCAGGTCAGAGAGAAGATGCTGACGCCTCTGATAGAAACCCTCCTGGCTCAGACCTCTGAGTCCACATCACAGCCAAAACCACAGCAAACGCCTCCTCTGTGATGTCACAGCCCGGAGGTGGGGCGGCAGCACAGGAGCTTCTCTGAGAGCCATATATGGAAACAGGAAGCTGAATGCTGACAACAGACAGACACAGGCTGCTATGTATGATGGTTTTAATTTATTTCAAATCCTCTTTAATGGTGAAATTTGTTGATTCATTATAAATAAACATTAATAATTCTTAATAATATTAATGGAATTGTATTGATAAAAAAAAAAAGTAAAACAGTGAAACTGCAAAAACTGTTATTTATGTGTGTAGATTTCATTCTAATATTCTAACATACATATTATATTCTAATATTTTATTCTAATAACAGAAGGTCTCTGTAAATTAATTAAAGACCCTCCAATAAAAATCAGGTGTTTCACCTGGTTACCATCCATATGATGTTTTTATATAATAAAGACACACAATGAGTGAAATAATCAGTCGACACCATGACTGAGTGTTTCCACCTTGAACCAATCACAGTCTCATAAAAACAGATTCAGACAGTCAGGGATTCATACGTCATATGACCTGAGGAACCAATCCTGTCAACTTGTGGGGACGGGGGGCGGGGCTAAAGAAACCTGAAACCTTGTCAGTACAGAGAGCTAGAGTTAGCATTAGCACAACCACTAACATTGTGTCAGCCACTGCCTGTTACAAGCTAACAAACAACATAAACAAATCAAATGCTAACTATGCTAACAGCTTAGCTTTTCAAACAGAGACCTGAGCTCCCTTTGAAAGCAGGAGGAAGGAAAGGGAAAGATGATGTCACCTTCTAGAGAAGTGTTTCTACGAACTGTTTACCTCCCCCACCTACCATAACAGAAAAAATGAAAAAGGGGGTCACAATGATTCAGGTTTCGGTAAAGGGAGCCTGGAGGAAGCAGCTCGTCGTGGCTCTGATGTGTGAGGTGTGGTCTTGTCTGATGAAGGGGGTGTTTGTCTTTCTAAGACTGTGACTGGAAACACCTTTGCACACAGTGGGCAGATCTGAAGTTGCGTAGGGGGGTTTCTAAACAAACCCCAAGTCTCTGCTGTGTTCATGCAAACCACAAACTCTCTGACTGACATCCAGGAACAAAACCTTCAGTTACAGACAACCTGCCATGTCTTCATTTTCTATTTATGCATTTTATTCCCTTATTACTTCACCTCCTCTGGTTATAGAAATTCAGACCAGTGCAGTCGAAAAGTCAAAATAATCTTTCCTCCTCGATGGAAAAGGTCCAGAGGTCGAGGACAGATGTGAAGGAGAAGTCATGAGGAGGAGAAGAATCAGACTGTTTTAAAAACAACAACAACTTGGATGGAAGGATGTTGAAATAAGATTATATGAAAGTAGAAATAATTATTCCATTAAAATATTAATTTGATGAAATAAGGAACTGACAATTATATTCAGATATAAGAATACAGAGTTTCCTGACATGGGCATTTTTGACATTTTCATACGTTTACTAAATAAAGAAATTTCATTTTTAGCGCATAATACAATAGGAGGGGATTCAGTGTAATGACATTTATGTATATAGTATTTTTTTATGATGACAATATAAACTATAAATTCAATATCCTCATTCTTCATGTTGACTTCCTGGATCTATGGAGCTGTGCTGAAGCTAAAATCGTGTGTTGCTTTAAATGTTGCTGCAGCAAGGAACTGTGGGATGGCATTGCATCCTTTTCTTTCGTAAAGGAAGGTCAAGTGTTTCCTCCACTAAAGGATATAAGATAGGGAGTAGTTAAGCTCCTTTCCTCGTGATTCAGAGGATGTGACCAGTTCACGGCTGCTGTTCAGATACTTCAGGTCATTTCTCTCGGTTTTGAACCGTCCTAATAAAGAAAAGACCTTTTGGCTGCAGCTCGTCTCTCATGTCGTCTGCAGGGACTTTCCCCAGGGCTGGGGAGAAATTTCAGTTTCACCAACTCTACCGCACTAGAAATGCTGCTTTAACGCCTCTGTTTTACCTCTGATGGAATGGATTTGCGGTAAAAAAAAAAAAAAAAATTAAAGTGTGAATGTCAGTTTGAGGAACTGAAGTTGATTTATTCATGAATTCTAAAATTGTATTTGATCAAATGAAACTCTGTTACAGATCATTAAAAATATAGGAAATAATTTGATTAAAAATAAATATTTTATCAAAATTTTTAATAAAGTATTAAATATAAATTTATATTTAGTAAAAAGGAATTGGGAAACTGTTGTGATCTCAGAGACAAATCATTTTCTCTCTAAATTCATTTCAAGAGGAAAAAGACAAAAAACAAATTTTGTTTGTAAGGACAAATTAGATTTGTTAGAATTTTTCTATTGTGTGTCTTAAAAATATCTCGCAGCAAAAGACACACAAAAGATGAAAAGATAGAGACAGACAATAACATATTCAGCGCATCA
The DNA here is from genome assembly GCF_046630095.1 of Trachinotus anak. Lineage (NCBI taxonomy): Eukaryota > Metazoa > Chordata > Actinopteri > Carangiformes > Carangidae > Trachinotus > Trachinotus anak. The sequence goes on along the minus strand of NW_027273862.1, from coordinate 30,581,509 downwards.
GAATACTCGATACGTTACAAACATTTACAATATAAAATATGAAGCAACATATATAAAAGTGACACAATGTGACACAAATAATCACAAAATCCTTTTTTTTTAACTGCTAATTAATTACAACCAATGAGGCTAAAGGTGGATCAGTGACATGTCTTATATCTGCAGGGAGCAGTGTTGGCGGCATGAAATTCATTTCACAGTATTTTTGAGGGAAGTTTAAATGACCAAATGACCAAAGAAACAACAACCACAGTTAAAGTTTGGAGGTGAAAAAATCTTCTTTTAGATAAGTTTAAGTCTCAGAAATGCAGCTCATCTGCTTCATCAGGACTGTGTGGGTGTGCGATCTAATCAGATTGAAAAACAGTGGCCACAGAAAACAGATTGTGATTTGCATGTTGCTAAACTAAGGGACCTGCTTTAAACCAGTGAGAAGAGCTCAGAAAAACCAAAAGCACAAATACACGGATATAAATGTATAAATGTATAAGTTCATGTATGACACCATCGCTCCATTACTGAGGACGTGGATTTTCAAGGCCTTGAACGCCACATGACGTCACTGTTGGCTGCTTCTGACCTGATCTGAAATGGACCTGTGGAAAACTGGAGCTGCATAAATTACCTTTCAAAAAAAAGAGAGGTCGGGGACTGGAGCCCAGCTGAGATAAGACCAAACCCAAAATACAATCGACCCAAAGAGAGAGAGCAGCTGCACCATGATCTATCAACTAATGAGGTCAGTTAACAAGCAGCCGTGGAAGAGTATAAATATAATTATACAATGTTTACAAATCAAATCAATCAAATTATGAACAATGAATTTAAAAGCATGAATCTAAGATAGTTAAGTTTCCTCATCAGAAGACAGAACTGAGGGATGCTTCCTTATCTCACTTGGTTGATTTCCACTTCAAAGAAAAATACATTTCAAATTGAATGAAATATGACGAGTTCGGTCTCATCGCCTTTTTTTTTGTGACACACACCTGACCCCACACAACCTAAACAGAGAAGCACTGCCCTTCACTTCCTCTTTTTTTTCAATTTTTTGCACAATATTTTTGTGGTGTACCTCAAGGTTTATTTCTGGGTCTTGTTTTCGGTTTATTCTGTTTTCCCCTCTGAGCACATCATTGGTGATGCAGGAAAGTTTTAAGCAGATGATACACAATTACAATAACAAATCATTTGCAAAACAGTAAAATTTTGGTGAAAAAGTATAAAAAAAATAATAAATCCTGTTTTTAATTACAAACATTAAAAGTTTTACTTTCAGTTCAGGCCTGAATGTTCATTTGTATCATTAAAATAAAAAGTGCTCTGAGAAGGCATCATTTGGCCTCCGTATTGTTGTGGAGGTCGGATGTTGGCAAAGATTTTCAAGTGAAGGTTGGGAACTGCTGGTGTAGAGAAATGTAGAGAATCAGAGAAATTGTTGGATGTATTGCCATTTTTTTTCAGAATCGCAAGGCCTCTGAGCCTCTGTACAGTATGTGATTTCTAATATCGTGTCGTCTTTTAGTTGAGACGAGTGAATAACTGCTGTGACTTCACAGCTTCACTGTCTGCAGCAAAACAAATGTACGTGATGGAAAATATTAAAAGGCAAACATATCATCGTATTAATTCATAACATGATCAATTCTGTAAAATCATTTACAAATTAAATGAATTGAAGTCTCATTAGTCCTAAAATCAGGCTCATAAAAGTGAAATCTGTGAGCAGGAGACAGAAGCAGCGTCAGCTCACAGCCTGGAGTCCTGAGCAGTTTCTGTTTTTTGTCAGCAGATGTTATCACTGAAGAAAACTTTGTTCACCTGACTCTGCAGTGAAATAGATGGAGTGTAGAGATAACAGGAATCTCCCCTGTCGCTTTTGCATCTGGTAATCAGGGTGATCAGATCTGTTGGTCACACGTTGTCATAAATACAGCTGAACTCAGAGCAGCCGCTCACACTGAAGCTGGACCGGACCAGGCTGACAACATGAAGCTGAGCCTCAGCGCCTGTACTCTGCTGGTGAGCATCTACTTTATCCTTTCACATGAGCTGACGACACACGATCAGCTCATCTCTTAGTCACATCGTCTGACTTCATCTGCGATTCAAAGAAATGAAAAGAAAGGACAACAACAGGGTGAAATAAATCACATTTAGTTCGCTGCTGACAAATAGTACAACTACAATCTGATCAGTGACTTCACCTTTACAACTCCAAACACAACACAACACAGGAAGTGTTATAATTGATAAAAGGCAAAGCAACTGTGATTTCTACCACAGCGAATATATTTATTATCTTTTATCTCATATCCTGTGATAAGAAGTTTTTTCTCTCATATTCTTAAAATACTTTCTAAGTTCCCTTTTAATCGTATCCATATGCTGTGTACAGCGTCGTGTAGAGTGTCATTTACACTGAAAACGAAGGTAGTGAAGCAGGCAGTGTGTCCTCTACAGAGCAAGATGAAATGAAAGAGTGTGTAGAAGTCAAGACGACGGGTCAGTGATTTTTCTTAAACCTTCCTCTAAACTTAGTCACACGTTAAAGCTCCGTGTTTCACTCTTCTCCTGTGTTTTATCTGAAGTGTTGATCTCCATCAGAAGATATATCTGTGGTTTAAGAACCAAAAACCATCTCAGTGTAGTTTTACATCTCGTCTCTCAGGCTTCTCTCTGGAGCTCTAGTAACAACAGGTCAGTCAGCCAATCAGAGGAGAGGATCTGAGCCTCTCTTCTGATTGGCTGAGTGTTTTCTGACCGATCTATTAAAAATACAACAGATTTCAGGTAAACACTCAGAGAAACCAAATCCTGCAAGGTTGGATGGTGGGTCCAGGTGGGCGGGGCTTGGGGTGTGCCTGAGGGTGGTGACTGCTTTGTTGTGACATCACAAAGTTCCAGAAGTCCTGACGGCTGGTTTTAAGGCTCAGTTTCTGAATACAGGCTGTGTGCATTTCTCTGTGGACTGAGGCTTTGATCCTTTCACAGTATTAATATAGAACCTAGACCTGCTTTATAATCACAAACACATGGACATCTACCTTTAGACTGTGGAGCTTTAAACCACTCTGTCTCCTAGAAATTATATTTATATATCATTAGGTTGTTAACCAAATGCACTGAGGTGACAGATGTGATCTCTGGCTGGATTATATTCAGAGGTAACTTGGTTGAGGTTAGGGACAGAGGCTGGTGAGAATCCATCTTTTACTACGGGGGAGGAGCTTCTGGCATCCAGGGGCGTGTCTCAGGTGTGACAACAGTGAGAAGCTGCCATTTGTTAGGTAAGTGTAGAGGCTGCTGGAGAGTGTTTCTCCAGACTCGAATCGGAGTTCAGTCAATCAGAAGAGAGGCTGCAGTGCTGTTTCCTGTCTGAGGCACTGCCCCTGCTCTGACCTCCACCTTCTCAGGATGATGGCGTGGAAAACACTCCACAGCTGAGCTCAGATATCGAGACTCTGATCTGTCACAGAAATATGACCAACACCTGATCGATAATAACAGTCTCCTGTCCTCAGGTATGTTGCAGTGCATTGTGGGTGGTTGTCTCCTCCTCCAGGGTCAAAGCTCCTCGCCCTCCTCCTCCTGGATGTGACTCCATGTTGGCATTCTCCTCGGAGGTCTCCTCTTTATCTGAGGGGAACGGGAACATCCACAGTAGATCCCTGTCTCCATGGACCTGGAAGTGGGTCTGACACACACACACACACACACACACACAGCAGGGTGTGGGACTCTTCCACCACAAATACATAAATCATAAATCAATGACCCACCCAGTTTTAAGATACCACTTTGTTAACACCCAATAAATTTGTTTTGTTTCAGGTCGTCCACGGTGAAGAACCGGATCCCCTCCACCCTCTGGGAGGCCGAGTGCAGCAGCAGCTACTGTTCCAGTCCGAGCCCCGCAGGCACGGACGAACGGAACCTGAACTCGGTCCCCGTCTACCAGAACGTCCTGGTCCTGACCCGGAAGGAGGGGGGGCACTGCTTCACCGCATCGTACCAGTCTGTGGCCATCGGCTGTACCTGCGTCAGGGCCACAACCAACTAAAACTGAGACCACATTGATCTGAAGCAAAGGCTGGAGATGAAGGAAAAAAGGTCTAAATGAAGAAATCTGAATAAAGTTTAATATTTGCTGATTGATTGTTTTGTTTTTTGTTTTTTTTGGAGTCAATGTTGTGTGTGTGTAAATTACAGTTTTTTACAACCGCTATGACCCGTTTGTCAGAACCTTAACCCTCCTGTTATGTTCACTTGTCAGGAACAGCAACGGTGTTCCTGGGTCAATTTGACCCAGTGCATGTTTAATTATCCAAAAGATGTCCGAAACCAAAAAAATCCTAACAAGCACTGTGAATATTTCATTACTAACTCCATTACTAACTATTCTAACAATATTTAGTACAATGGTGTTCTTTACCTCTAACAGGTAATGGTTCAATTAGGATAATTCACTCGTTTTTCATAAAAAAAATGCATGTTCAAACTTTTTAAAAAATGTTTCACCACTTTATTGCTTTTGAAAGACCAACATATGAAACACAATAGTTTTACTTAACATTGTAATAACCCTGTGCCATGTCGAGCACCACCCTTGTGCCCTGATTCTTCTCTGGAGCTCCTCCAACCGGCTTTCCAGTGTAAACCTGCATGTTCAATGCATAGCTGGTGTTAGCATCACATGCTGCCCAGATTTTTATTCCATATTTAGCTGGTTTGGAAGGCATGTATTGCCTAAATGGGCAGCGACCTCTGAATGCCACCAGCCTTTCATCCACTGTGATATTAGGCCTGGGTTATAGTAGTGGAAGTTGCTCTACCCACTCGTCCCACACAGTACTAATAGCTGCCAGCTTGTCTCTCTCCCATCTACCAGCCCTTGTCTCTCGATTATCAAATCAGATTACTCTGGAGAAAATGTGAAAAGTCTCCAGAAACATCGTGGCTCGAAATATAGCCCTGCCTGTCTCTGCATCCCACAGACTGGCTGTCGATTCATCCTTCGACTTATAGACCCCAGCAAGGATGAGGAGCCCCAAATATGCATCTAAATGTGTTTTGTCTAGCTCCTTCCAATTCTCCCCAAAAACACACCTCCCTTCCAGATTAGTCATTTCCAGAATGATTTTCTGTATTGAATCTGGCATGACCAGCTCAAAAGTTGACTTGATGTCAGTCACACGAGTCACTGCCATCCTAGTGGGCCCTGGCACTGTCTTGATTATGTTTTCTGCAGACAGTTTTGCCTGACGCATATTTGGGGATGAAGACCACTGTATTTCACCATTTTTTGACATGAATGTCTTGCTTGGAGGAATAGGAATAGCAATTCCCTCATCTGGTTCAAAATCAGAATCATTAGAATCAGAATTTAGCTCAAGATGGTCTTCATCTTCAGACACATCCTCCTCCATTTCACTGTCATGATCAATGATGACTTCCAGAGCCTCCTGGACTGTCATCCTTTTGCTTCTGCTGCTCATTTTGTAAAGGTTTGCCTGACAGAGTGTAATGTTGGTAGGACTCCCATGCAGAGAATCTTTTATATGTTTTGCCCCTCCCCTGTTGAGTGTCCACTGAATGTGGGTGGAGTTTTCCCGCGAGAACATAAATGGTTCTCGTCAAATATCATAACACCTGCACCTGTGTGTGTGTGTGTGTGCGTGTGCTCTGTGTTTATGTGTATGTGTGTGTGTGTGTGTGTGTGTGTGAGTGAGTGGGATGAAATATGTCTCACAGTTGCAAAGAAAAAAATAGTCTGACATTTCTGACACCCTTTTACCTCCAGTTTGACTGCTGGGTGAAATTGACCCGAACAGTATCTATGTGATATAAACATGCAGGGGGTGGTTGTAAATATGTGAGATGAACCATTTTCATATTATATGTTGATTACACTAATTAAGGCAAGCAGAAGAAGTTTCATCCTGAAAAAATACTTTTAACTATTTTTCCTAGATCTTCAAACTTTAAAATGGGTCAATTTGACCCGGAACATAACAGGAGGGTTAAACACTTTTTCAAAACTGTTAACGCACATCACACCTGAAACACACAATTCCCCAAACAGTTAATTTCACGCTCAAAATCACGCAGTGTAACTAAACACAGACACACACTTCCAAAATACAATAATACACTAACACAGTTCACCAAATCTATCAAAGCACTGACACACGTTGTCTTCCAACAGAAACATTTAGTCAGTCACAGCACAGTGTCATAAAAAACACTGACAACTGATGGAATAACACAAACTGAATCACTTTGCATGTGTCAAATCTACTTTTTTTCCTTTTTCTTTTACAATCAACAGATTATTGTATTGATCATACATGTAAATTAATGTTTGTGATTATGTTCTTCATTTTTCATTTGTTGGGCATGAATTTTGTTCCTTTTTTTTGTACAAAAAGTGAACGACCCATGTCAGAGCAGCTTTGCAGAATTTTTATGAAAGAAGAAGACAGTCAATGACAGGATTTGCAGTAAACACTTTACTGTATTGCAAATGAAAATGACTTGCAGTAGAGTAAAGAGGGAAAAAATCAGCATTTAGCTGTCATTCATTACTGTATTGTCAAATACACAAAAAGAAAAAGGAGCAGAAGAAATCACTGTAAAAGAGGAAGAAAAAAAAGCTAATCTGCTCGGTCGTCAGCATTGGGCCACATATTTTCATCGACATCACACCTGATGTCTTCTCTGGCCAGGCATCTTGGGAAGTATCTTTTTGCATGCCTTATCCAGCCCTGGCAGTTGTCAGCTGTGATGTCCTGGCATGCAGCAGCCATTGCATCCAGGAGGGACATTTGGTCATGTGGATGGTGATCGAATACTTTCCACCTCCAGGCTGAAAAAAACTCCTCTATTGGGTTGAGGAAAGGGGAGTAAGGGGCAAGGAAAAGGGACATCATCCTGGGATGGGCATCAAACCAAGCTGTGACTGCATGTGCATGGTGGAATGCCACATTGTCCCAGGTGATCACATATGTTAGCAAGTTACCCCCCAACTCACCCTGTCCCCTCTCCCCCTCAGGTACCAGTCTATCATACAGCTCTTCTAAAAACTGGAGAAGGCGTTCGGTGTGGTAGGGGCCAATTTGACTTTTATGCAGGAGCACACCATTGTTAGATATTGCTGCACACATGGTGATGTTGGCTCCTCTCTGGCCTGGCACAGCAACCGTGGCTCTTTTACCAATGATGTTTCTGCCCCGCCTACGTTTTTTGGCCAAGTTGAAGCGAGCCTCATCAATGTATATTATGTTATGTGGGACTTGATTGGTCTCCAACTCCATGACTCTCTGTAAGCAATCAAACAAAATGTATGTAAATGATTTAGAGTACTTTACGTATATAGGGTCATAGTCGTTTACTGCAAAACACACAATTAGTACAGTGTATTTTGGATTTACATTAATAACCTTACCTGGACATATTGGTGACGGAGTTCCTTGATGCGAACACTGTTCCTTTCAAAAGGGACTTTATAAAGTTGCTTCATCAGGACTCTGTGTTTAGCCGGAGTCCGAGAAATAGATGTAAGGCTGATTGCTCTGATGTTTTCAAAGACAAGGTTGTCTTGTAAAATATTGGCCCGAATTTCTTTCAGTTTTATTTCATTGTTAGCAATCACCATGTTGACAATGGCAAGCTCCTGTTCTTCATGTAGAAGCCTGCCCCTGCCCCCTGAAGGACGTAAACGTTGAACCCTTAGAGGGACAAGGTTATATATTACTGTAGGGGCCAGAAGAATACAGTTACTGTAATTCATGTTACACTGTTCAGTAGGAAAGGCCCTTATACAATACAGTGAATACTGTAATCTACCTGTTGGTTGCTCGAAAAATCCGGATAATGGATGCCACTGTGCTCGGGCTGAGATTTGGCTGCACACGTTCTCCAGCCTCTCTATGTGACAAACCATGGTTGATGACATGGTCGATGATGGTAGCTCGTATTTCATCTGTCACCCTATCTCTGGCCCTTCTTTGAGCCCCACCACGCATTCTAACTCTCCCTCTACCTCTACCTCTAGGCATTTTTCTCACTTGTTTTTTGCAAGTCCTCCACCTTGTCCCTTGTCTTATCTATTGTTCTTTTCCCTCACAAGATCCGCCTATAAATATAGGTGATGTGATTGGTGATGTGATTGAAAAAAGCCCAGCACCTGAGCTGGGTGAGACGGGAATCAGCTGTGATCAATGTAATCTTCAATCCATTAGTTTTGAACATGAGGTTTTCTGTTTTGACAAACCGTGTGAAAGCAATTGAAAATTCACCAGTTAACATCTACTGTTTTGGTCTTGATTGAGCTTGTGTGTAAAAGGAGTTAAAACTAATTTTAAACGTGTAAAATGTGTGTATTTTGTGTCAAAAGAAGAAGAATTGTGTTAATTGTATAGCCCACACAGGCTGATGTTGTGGTAACTGTGTGAAGAGTTTTGAAAAAGCGTTAAAAGTATTGAACAATGGGTCATAGCGGTTGTAAAAAACTGTAAAACCTCCAATATGAACAAGATGAACATGAAACTAGCTTCAATGCAGTCGGAACATTGAGCAGAGGAAGTGAGCAGTTAGTGTGTGTGTTAGTGTGTGTTAGTGTGTGTGTTAGTGTGTGTTAGTGTGTCTGGTAGTGTGTGTTAGTGTGTGTGTTAGTGTGTGTTAGTGTGTGTGTGTTAGTGTGTGTTAGTGTGTGTGTTAGTGTGTCTGTTAGTGTGTGTGTTAGTGTGTCTGTTAGTGTGTGTTAGTGTGTCTGTTAGTGTGTCTGTTAGTGTGTGTTAGTGTGTGTTAGTGTGTGTGTTAGTGTGTGTGTTAGTGTGTGTTAGTGTGTGTGTTAGTGTGTGTGTTAGTGTGTGTTAGTGTGTGTTAGTGTGTGTGTTAGTGTGTGTTAGTGTGTGTTAGTGTGTCTGGTAGTGTGTGTTAGTGTGTGTGTTAGTGTGTGTTAGTGTGTGTGTGTTAGTGTGTGTTAGTGTGTGTGTTAGTGTGTCTGTTAGTGTGTGTGTTAGTGTGTCTGTTAGTGTGTGTTAGTGTGTCTGTTAGTGTGTCTGTTAGTGTGTGTTAGTGTGTGTGTTAGTGTGTGTGTTAGTGTGTGTTAGTGTGTGTTAGTGTGTCTGTTAGTGTGTGTGTTAGTGTGTGTTAGTGTGTGTGTTAGTGTGTGTTAGTGTGTGTGTTAGTGTGTGTTAGTGTGTCTGTTAGTGTGTGTGTTAGTGTGTGTGTTAGTGTGTGTGTTAGTGTGTGTTAGTGTGTGTGTGTTAGAGTGTGTGTTAGTGTGTGTTAGTGTGTCAGTTAGTGTGTGTTAGTGTGTGTGTTAGTGTGTGTTAGTGTGTGTGTGTTAGTGTGTTAGTGTGTGTGAGTGTGTGTGAGTGTGTGTGTTAGTGTGTGTGAGTGTGTGTGAGTGTGTGAGTGTGTGTGTTAGTGTGTGTGTTAGTGTGTGAGTGTGTGTGAGTGTCTGTGAGTGTGTGTGTGTGTGTGTGTGTTAGTGTGTGTGTGAGTGTGTGTGTGTGTGTGTTAGTGTGTGTGAGTGTGTGTTACTGTGTGTTAGTGTGTCTGTGAGTGTGTGTGAGTGTGTGTTAGTGTGTGTGAGTCTGTGTTAGTGTGTGAGCGTGTGTTAGTGTGTGTGTTAGTGTGCGTGTTAGTGCGTCTGTTAGTGTGTGTGAGTGTGTGTGTGTTAGTGTGTGTTAGTGTGTGTGTTAGTGTGTCTGTCAGTGTGTGTTAGTGTGTGTGTTAGTGTGCGTGTTAGCGTGTGTGTTAGTGCGTCTGTTAGTGTGTGTGAGTGTGTGTGTTAGTGTGTGTGTTAGTGTGTGTGTTAGTGTGTCTGTTTGTGTGTGTTAGTGTGTGTGAGTGTGTGTTAGTGTGTGTTAGTGTGTGTGAGTGTGTGTTAGTGTGTGTTAGTGTGTGTGAGTGTGTGTTAGTGTGTGTGAGTGTGTGTGAGTGTGTGTTAGTATGTGTGTTAGCGTGTGTGTTAGTGTGTGTGAGTCTGTGTTAGTGTGTGTGAGTGTGTGTTAGTATGTGTGTTAGCGTGTGTGTTAGTGTGTGTGAGTCTGTGTTAGTGTGTGTGAGTGTGTCTGTGAGTGTGTGTTAGTGTGTCTGTTAGTGTGTCTGTGAGTGTGTGTTAGTATGTGTGTTAGCGTGTGTGTGAGTGTGTGTTAGTGTGTGTGAATGTGTGTGTTAGTGTGTGTGAATGTGTGTTAGTGTGTGTGAGTGTGTGTTAGTGTGTGTGTTAGTGTGTGTGTTAATGTGTGTGAGTGTGTGTGTTAGTGTGTGTGAATGTGTGTTAGTGTGTGTGAGTGTGTGTGTTAGTGTGTGTGAGTGTGTGTGAGTGTGTGTGTTAGTGTGTGTGAATGTGTGTTAGTGTGTGTGAGTGTGTGTGTTAGTGTGTGTTAGTGTGTGTGTGAGTGTGTGTTAGTGTGTGTGAATGTGTGTGTGAGTGTGTGTTAGCGTGTGTGTGAGTGTGTGTTAGTGTGTGTGAATGTGTGTGTTAGTGTGTGTGAGTGTGTGTTAGTGTGTGTGAGTGTGTGTTAGTGTGTGTGTTAGTGTGTGTGTTAATGTGTGTGAGTGTGTGTGTTAGTGTGTGTGAATGTGTGTTAGTGTGTGTGAGTGTGTGTGTTAGTGTGTGTGAGTGTGTGTGAGTGTGTGTGTTAGTGTGTGTGAATGTGTGTTAGTGTGTGTGTTAGTGTGTGTTAGTGTGTGTGAGTGTGTGTGAGTGTGTGTGTTAGTGTGTGTGTTAGTGTGTGAGTGTGTGTGAGTGTGTGTGAGTGTGTGAGTGTGTGTGTTAGTGTGTGTGTTAGTGTGTGAATGTGTGTGAGTGTGTGTTAGTGTGTGAGTGTGTGTGTTAGTGTGTGTGTTAGTGTGTGAATGTGTGTGAGTGTGTGTTAGTGTGTGTGAATGTGTGTTAGTGTGTGTGAGTGTGTGTGTTAGTGTGTGTTAGTGTGTGTGAGTGTGTGTGAGTGTGTGTGTTAGTGTGTGTGTTAGTGTGTGAGTGTGTGTGAGTGTGTGTGAGTGTGTGTGTTAGTGTGTGTGTTAGTGTGTGAGTGTGTGTGAGTGTGTGTGAGTGTGTGAGTGTGTGTGTTAGTGTGTGTGTTAGTGTGTGAATGTGTGTGAGTGTGTGTTGAGTCTTGTGACGTCTGAAATCCTCCACAGAGAAAAACTCATTCAGACTGAAATCAGCTCGAATTAGCTGAAAACAAGAGCACATTATGGAGATTAGACGTGTGTGTGTGTGTGTGTGTGTGTGTGTGTCACCATGCATGTGACAGTGGCTGGTCTGCAGCAGGACTGAGCAGCAAACAGGTCAGTGACAGAACAACAACGCTGATAAACCAGAGACACCAGCTTCAGATAGAACAGAACAGAACAGAACAAACAGAACAGAACAGAACAGAATAGAACAGAATAGAAAAGGCCTCCTGCAGTGTAGCGACTCGGTGCTGACGTCCTGAAAAAACTCAGGTTTGTTTCCTCTGTCGTCTGTTGGGTGCTGTGACCTCTGACCTCTAACCTTTTGCATGTGAGTTTGTATTTGGTCTGAAATATTCTTGTCTCTTTTTCTCTTAAAGGTTGGCTTGTGTGTTTGATGCCGTGTTTAACACACACACGGCTGCGGAGATACAGTTTGTGTGATTATGCTGAGACTTTCATTGTCGTACCATTTTGTTCCTGCTGGTGTTTGATGATTATTGTCTGTTCACCTGCGTTTTGTTCAACAAATTATCAGAATATCATCTGGAAATGAAATTTACCACGATGCCCTGAAAGGCAAGTGATTTTCTTTTTTTTCTGGGAAGAAAGAAAAAAAATTGCCTTTTGTTTTCACAGATGAAAAAACCAAAATTCAGAAAAATGAACTCACCTGTGTAAGAACCAGAACGCTTCACAGCAACCTGACCACCTGATCGAACCACACATGTATCTGGGTCAAACAACCTTTCCACCTGCAGAGCCAACACCTGTGTGACCTCTACCAGGCTTTGCAGCCACCTGTGGACCTGTCTAACCCCCCCCTCACCTGTTAGACCACCTACCCGTCAAACCCAACTCGCACCTGTCTAACTCATCATTCCTTTTACTTGTTTATCAGGATCCTCTCCCATCATGCCTCGGGTGTCGTTCGCCCCTCCCTCACTGTGCCTTACTTTCCTCCCCCTGGTGGACCGCCTCCTCCCCTCCCTCCCCCCGACGGTCCGGGACGTGGACGTCCCCCCTCTGTTCCGGGAGCGGTTCATCCTGTCGGAGTACCGCCCCGTGGGCCTGTCGTGGCGTTCTTACGTCCTCAGTCTCTTCCAGATCCACAATGAGACCGTGAACGTGTGGAGCCACCTGCTGGCCGCCGTCTGCGTGGTGATGAGGTTCATGGCCTTCACCATCCTGCAGGGAGGGGTACTGTTACAGTCCAGTCCAGTTTGTTCGGACCCCTGGTTTTTGCCCCCATTTATCTGACCTCTTTGACCTCTGACTTCCTCAGGGGATCCTTGGTTTTCGGCTACAGGGTCCTGAAGGTCAGGGGTTTTCTGTAGACGCATCCTCGCTGCCTCTGGTTCTCTACGTCTTCTCTGCTGTCATGTACCTGAGCTGCAGGTGAGTCAGCAAGGAATCTTCAAGTCTTAATGTTTAGTCTAGCGAAAAGAAAACAGGGTCCGGCTCTGGAGCAGAGGTCATGGGTAATTCTACAGCAGGGGCTGTGTCCTTCAGAGGCTGCCATTGAAGACTGACTGCATCAAACCAGTGTGACCTGGCCGTCCCATTTCAAATGTATCCTTCTTTTCTTTGGCAACGAAGGATCCAACATCTGTATCCTTCGTGGTCCAAGCCTATCCCAAGATTCACTGCACATCGGTGAATGAAAGCAAAGAACACAGACAGTATTGTGTTTCAGTTCAACAGTTAACAATACAACTGTTAAAAACAAGGGACCTTAAAACCTCAAGTTTCTGTGAAAAAAAGTTGCGTGTTGTCAAGGTTGCTAGGCAACTACGATGGTTACCAAGGGCAACATCTTCGTAGACTGCATCCTCTGAAGGAAAAGGCTCTTGAACTGGGACAGAGCTTAGATCTTTAACCAAACTGGTGGCTGCTGTGTTTTGCATTGATAATCATTATTCCACTTGTAGAGTAATAGTAGTAGTTTGTAAAGACATTTGTATGCTTTGTTTCACTTCTATGTCCAGCAGTTACACAATATTCCCTCTCTTTTAGCTCAGTTTTTGGTCTCCACCAGCTCCTGAGATCTTTAGCCACTAAATCCTCCTCTATCTTCACCAGTAGCTCTGACTGAGTCTGTCTGCTGTTTGCTGCTCAGCAGGTAGAGGACAGAGGCTTCATCGGAGTGTCGCTTGATGAAAAATCTCAGACTAAACCAGAGAAACCTGACAAAACCAAAACTAGGAACTAAAAGAGGCTGAAAAGCTCCATAGAGCTGCCGAGTCATTTGATACATGCAGTTGTTGATTAATGCAGCTTTAACTCATTTAGAGTTTCATGTTGCAGCGCTGCAGCTCACCTGTTGCAGTCCCACTCGGAGCAGGCGCACTACTCCCTCTTCCTCCTGGACTACGTGGGTGTGGCCGTCTACCAGTATGGCTGTGCTCTGGCTCTGTGCCTGTACAGCTCAGATGCCACCTGGACACAAAGCATGCTGGGACAGGTCTGTTGTTGCAGGATGTCTCACATCCATCCTCACTAACTTACACGATGGGTTCAGATGTGCTGATGATTCCGGTTTTTGCAGATCTTCCTCCCGGCCGCCGCCCTCCTCGCCTGGTTTTCCTGCGCCATCTGCTGCTATGCAAAGCTTCATTTCCGCCGACCGTACCCACTGCACAGGAAGCTCTGCCAGGTGGTCCCAATGGGTGTGGCCTACCTGCTGGACATCAGCCCCGTCGCCCATCGTCTCGCCACCTACAGCTGGATGAGCAGCTCTGCACTGCCTCTGCACTTCCTGCAGGTGATGTCTCTCAGTTACTATCAGTCAGGCAGACTCAGAGAGCAGCTGCTGAACACAGTGGAGCATTTAGAGAGAGAGCTTGTGGAGACCAAACACTGAGCTAAAAGAGAGGGAGCACTGGACTGAGACTCATCAGGTGACACAGACACTACAACACATGACTCATCATTCTTGTTTCTACTGAAAAAAAAAACTGGAGAGAAAAAGCCCAAATCAGTAGCTGCAGGTTTAGGTTGATGTGAACAAGCTGAGTTGTCTGTAACTGACTTCAACCACTTCTCCACCAGGTGGTGCTGTTTCTGCTGTCAGCCTTCTTCTTCTGCTGCCCCGTACCCGAGCGCTTCTCACCTGGCCGCTACGACATCGTGGGCCATGGCCATCAACTCTTCCATGTCGTGCTGTCTCTCTGCACGCTCGCCCAGCAGGAAGCACTGTTCCGGGACTTCCTGTGGCGGCGGCCGGCGCTGGTCAGGGAGTTCGGAGAGGAGCGCCTCCTGCTGGCCTGCACCTCCTTCCCCTGCCTGACGCTCTGCTGTATGATGACGGCGCTCGCCACGAGGAGGAGAGCTCAGGCTCAGCTGATGAAAGAGCAGACATAGAAGAAGAAGAAGTGGAAGAAGAAGAAGAGGAAGGTGTGACCTCATGCACACAAACTCCTGAGGGATTTATTTTGGATTAAGGAGACGTTTCTGGGCAAACATGAATGTTTCATACATTGTGAGTGTGTATTTGTCTTCAGGGCAGAGGATTATCATAATGTTCCTGCACTGATCTTCTGGTTTTTCTGGTTTCTGTTTTTTTTTTGTGTACCTTTTTTTTGTGTGAGGAAATATAAACTAGAATAACAATGTTCATGTTATTCTGCTGTTTCAAAAGAGGATAAAACAGTTTTTGGAAACATTTGTGGAAATTCATTATTTAGGGTGAAATGACAGAATCTGGTCTGTAGCAGGACAAAGACCAAAAGAGAAAGAGGGTGTCACAGAGGGGGTGGGGGTCACAGTCTTGAAATACAAATTAAAAACACACAGTTGATCCACTTTAAGGTAAATGATTTGCAACAACAATCAATGAGCATCATCCAGCCTTTAGAACAAGTGAGGAGATGGAAACATTAGACCGAGTTTGGACTAACACTGTGGCTCGAGACCCTTCAGTGCCCAAAACCTGCAGGTTTCTCCATATCCTACAAAATCTGATTAAATTTGTTAGAAAGTAGCACCACTGAATTACAGCATCAAACATATCAGGGCCTCCATCCTCCACTGTGGTCCCACTCCTGTAGAGGGACTCTGTCACTGTTTGTTGTTGAGAACTGCACAGCTGCAACCAACAGTTATTTTCTTTAGTCACTGATTGGTGCTCAGTCTATAAGACGTCAGAAATAAGTCAAACATTATTCCCTCAGGATTAAGTTTACTTTTTATATGGTTTGATAAGGTGAAACTGTTGAAAACAATCCTGTGTTTGGGTGGAGGCAGAAATCGCAGCAGCAGAGATCAACAAACATCTGCACAGGAAACTGAAATTGTCGACACAACGTAATTCAGAGATCAACTGGGGGAAATGCAGCTAAATTGATATTATTGTTCAAACTGCACAGTGGATGTTGTTATCTCACTCTCTCACAGTTCTCCACAAGCTTCGCTCGGCCAGTCAAGCAGCAAGTGTCAGTTGGAGTGTTTTGGGTGGAGCTGCAGATAATGTTCCACTTTCAGCTTGATCTGGGCTTGAATCAGTTTATCAGTCGCAGCTGCCTGCACTCAGAGGAACTGCCACAGAAAACCATCAGCACTCCCTCTGTAGTTTATTCAAGTCTTCATTTGACAGGACAAAGAAAATACTGATGACCTGCAGAGGGGCTAAACATGTCAAGTCTGTCCTGATGGTAGCGTTAGAGGGAAGATCACAAGGTCATTAATATGCAACGAAGATTTTATTAGTCAGTTTTATGGGACTTAAAGTTAGTGTAGTTCAAAGTCCTTTGTAAATGACTATAAACTAAAAATGCAAGCAGTAAAACACCAGGAGATAAATACAGAGTGTCTGCGATTAAATAAAAGAAAATACAAGACTGAATGTGATTAAATATATATATATAAATAAATGTAAATGGGTTTCAACCGGAACAACCATCGACCCTCTGATACGACCAATAGCAGTGAAACAGCGCCCTGATGGCATGCAAACTGCACCAAGAGTGGCATACCTGCCTTTGTCACCATGGTTACTATCATGGCGGTCGTGGCTTGGTTAGGTTTAGGAAAAGATGGTGATTTGGGTTAAAATAAGTACTTCCTCAACATGAGATGATCTCTGTTGTCATGGTTACAATAATAACAACGAACTGTCATGGATAATGAAAACAACATTGTCGCTCTATAAACTACGTCACCGCACTTTTCCCTTTGCTCCTGTCATCGTTATTACGACCACTAGATGTCGCCTAGCAACAAAACCTAACTATGGGTCGTGATAACCTGCTGACAGACGACCTGTGACCTCGCTTGTTACAGGAGGATGGTCTCCTGTAACCCTTCTTCGTGATGCTGTTTGGATCAATATTAAACTCTGCTGGTACAACTGTCACTACAGAGGGTCACTGTGCAAACCTGTGGACATTCAAACTCTGAGGCAGCTGTCGACTACGACTCCCATGGTGCATTTCAGCAACAAAACATTTCATCACAGTGCTTCAAATTGTTACAGAAGCTAAAAACCGATGAAAATATAAACTGCTGCTTAAATCACTTCGACTGCACTGATTCACACGTCTCACTGGCTTCTAGGCAACAGCAGCTGAGGCTCATGGGTATTGTAGTATTTTGACCTGTTCATTAAACTGACAGAATGAGAAAAATAGAAAATAATTAAAACTGTTTAGAATATGAACCACTTCCTGAACCAGTGGCCCCGCCCACTTCACAACTCTCTGGTGAATTAGCATGAGCAACCTCGGTTAGCAAGCGAGCTAGTGAGGTAGCAAAAGTCATTTCCTGCTTAAAAAACAGGAAAACAGGAAAAAACAGGATCCATGAGTTTTGATTGAGTTAAGACAGAGGACGAGAGGATGATGTCTCTGTCCTGTCTCTTCAGCAGTCGTCCATCAGTGTGTGTGTGTGTGTGTGTGTGTGTGTGTGTGTGTGTGTGGTGCATAAACAGTGTGTGTGTGTCTTTAAGCAGCTCAAACAGTGGAGCAGCTCAGTGTTTGTTCAGGCTGTCAATAAGTAAACCTGCAGCAGGAACAACTCCCCACACTCAGTATCTGAACCTGACCTCACAGCTGTCTGCACACAGGTACGAGCTGCACACTTTCCTTCTACTAAATAACTAGTGGATCAGTCGGTAACAGCAGTGGGCATTAATATATTTATTCAGTTGTCAGTTAGATGTTCACAGCAGACTTCACCAGTCAGGACTGTTCTGTTCTGCAAATGTAAAAATATAAAGACATATAAGACTTTTGTATGGGATTATTTTCGTAAAATAACATAACAATATTAGAAATTCTGCTGGAGACATTTGGTTGGAAACATATTTTGATATAAACAAAAATATTCATATTAAGACATTTTTGTAATGTGCATGGCTTGATACCGAGTTTCATTTCCCGTGTGCTCCTGTGAGATGTTACTCGTGTGCTACGCAGGTGTTGGAAGTAACTTTAAACTTCTACTGCAGCACATTTAGAATAATCTGCCTGACTACATTTAATAACTGTGGTCACCTGTTACTTCAGATTTCAGATTATTGACACAAAATACAATCAGCTAATGATGTAGTGATGTATCATTGATGCAAAGCTGTACATATTAGCTCTGTTAAAGTGATCAACACATGAATGGATCAATAATTATAATCATCAGCATATTCTGCATAATAATTCTTTTACTTTTGGTACTTTATGTTTGAGTGATGATATAAATGTTGATGGTGTTGTTACTCAGTGTGTGCTCCTCTGCAGAGCCTACAGAAGAATTAAATGTGATATTTGAAGATGAATGAAATGTAATTGTGTCATTTAAGATGTTATGTGTAAAAACATAAATTTCACATATGATGAACTGAGACGTGGTTTTCAGACGTGACAGTTAATTTATGGTTCTGTGGTCGTTTCACATGTCAAACATCATATTTCAAAACTCCTCCATCACTTTATTAACACGACGACTTGGTCAACAAAAAAAATCATTCAGACAAAATGCTGAAACACTCTAGTCTTAATGAGTCTGATCTGAACTGTGCCACTGAAGTGAGTTCATGTCTGTATATGGTAAACAGGGCAGATGATTAGCTTATCTTAGCTTAGCATAAAGGCTGGAAACAGGGGGATGCAGGTAGCCTAACTCTTTTTATTTTTTATGAATGAATATGAATCATTTGTGCTGATGGTGTCGTGTTTGTCTGACAGGTGTCGGTCAGGATGCTGAAGGTGCTGCCTCTATTCTCACTGAGCTGAAAGAACAAGGTGAACAGCTAAACACCAGCTAAACATCGAAACAACGTAAAAAACTGAACAACATGTAAACATCTAAACAACAAATTAAAAACTAAAGAACAAATAAAAAACTGAACAACAGGCAAACATCTAAACAACAGCTCGGTGATGCTTTTGGAAACAGGATCTAACTCTGTTCAGACCTTTTCTTCAGTTTTTAATGACTCATGACCTCTACAAACATTTTCTCTTCTTCGATGGTGTTAAAAGTAAACACAGCCTCGTGTTTAG
Organism: Trachinotus anak; assembly: GCF_046630095.1. Taxonomy (NCBI): domain Eukaryota; kingdom Metazoa; phylum Chordata; class Actinopteri; order Carangiformes; family Carangidae; genus Trachinotus; species Trachinotus anak. The sequence goes on along the minus strand of NW_027273862.1, from coordinate 30,562,820 downwards.
TCAGTGATGTTTACACACCAGTGGAACAGTCCAGGAACGTTTTCACAGGACGTGACCTTCGTATTTTGGGATGAGGTTAAGATTACCGATGGACCTTTGACTTTCCGCCATCATTAATCATGTTGATGATCACAAACCAAAGCTCATTCAGCCAACATTAGGTTTCAGTGTCAATCAATAAAAATGCAAATCAAGTCTCTGAGTGAGTGTTGTAAAGGTCCTCCGGGCTTCACTCCATCAAAGATCTTCAGTCTGGATTTGCATGTTGACAGAAACTAAAACCAAACAGCCTGCAGCACATTTTCATCCCTGTGGGTGTTTGTGTGTCCAGCTGAACGTCAGTACAGCTGCTCTGCAGGAGGATCAGGTCTGAAGAGTGACGGTGCTCCGGCTCTGGTTTTTAAAGACTATAATCTTTATATAAAGTGGTGCACGTCTTTAAAACAGCAGGAGCGACCTGTGGTCACAGGACACACTGTGCACGGTCTCCTTACCGTCCCCAGAGACCAGACGTCTCAGGTGGTCTGGGACTGGTCTGAACAGCTCTGCTCCAGCTCAGTTTGTTTAAATCAGAGATCAGACTTTTCTGTTTGCTGCTGCATTTTATTAAATCAAACTTATGAAATTATTTATTCATGTTTATTATCTTATTCTGTTTCATCTCATTTTAATCTTCTATTTTACTTTATTTTCATCCTGCTGTTTATGCCTCTGTGTTTCTTCTACATCCTGTTTTTATGCTGTTTATGTTTCAAGTAAAACACTTTTAATTGCCTTGTTCTTCACACACACACACACATACACACACACACACACCTTGTCAGGTATATATTTTGTGCAAACAGTTCAGAGAGTAAAACCTCAGCCCAGACATTCCTCAGACATGAATTAGTTACCTGAAACCTGCAGGCCTCAGGTGTGTCAGAGCAGGAAGTCGGTCGTACCTTCAGTAAATTTGAGTTGTCCCACATTCCTGCACAGAGGTCGTCTCACCTCCTCCTTCACACCTGTTTCCTTTGACTCCCGTCTCCCTCAGGGATCATGGCCGCAGTCGGAGCCGAGGTCACCGGGTCGTGGTTCCTCTCGTCATCAGGAGTCGTCGGCCTCTTCATCGTCCTCCTCCTCCTCTCCATCTTCCTCACAGCTCTCTGCAGCGACTGCAGCAGGTTCTGCAGCTTAAACATTAAATCTGCTGATTTTCTGTTGACAAAAATCATGTGCAGAGCAAAAACCAGTCCTCCAAATGCTGATGCGTTTGGTTTCTCTGAACCATGGAGCACAGCTCCAAATATGGATTAATCCACTGCTGAAAATAGTCCCTAACAACTGCATTATTTTCTCCTGTTTTTCTGATATATTTGTGAGGCTTGGTTCTGCACTCGGGTCTCAGAGGTTAATTTAAACTAGAACCTGTCACGTTCTGCTGCTGCTGTGTTGTCGTTAAAGTTAAACCCCATTGGTCTTTGTTTTTCTTTCTAGACGTTCGTTTGAGCTGGGAGATTCTGAGACGGACAAAAATCCCTCAGCTCTCATCAGAGTGGTAAGAGACCTTTGACCTCTGAGCTTTTTGTCTGTTTTAAAACAAACCTCAAACCTTTGAGAGTGAATGATTAATGTCATGTTCACTGGAAGGTGAAACTGGAGGAAAGCGGGGGGGCACGAGAGAATCCAATGATCCGTGAGATCCAGACGGATGAAAAAGGTGAGTGAGCTCACGAGCGGCAGCGTACAGTTCCCCACCATGAGCACATGAAGACAAAAAGTATGAATGAAAGCAGAGGAACAACTGCACAGATACCTCGTCTGAAATCTGAAAGTGAAAAACCAGTTTTCATAGACGTCGTCTGCCCTGAAATAAAAACAAAAACTCGAAACCTGTGAAACAAACTGATGTTCAGGAAAACTCAGTGTCTCACTTCCTGCTGTTTAGAGCCGATGAATGAAACGACACACGAGGCTGATTCTTAAAAAAAAAGAAATCATTTTAGAAACACATTATTGAATTCTTAAGTTTTTTTTAATGCATTTTCTGTCTCTCTTTCTCTCTCTCTCTTTCTGTGTGTGTGTGTTCAGAGTTTAGTCCTCATGAAGAAAACTCAGTCCCGTTCACTCCCTGGAGGAGCCACTTGGGGGCGCCACAGAATAACCAAGGTCTGTCTGATCACCGAGGTGTGTGTGTACTTGTACTTGCTACATAGTAAGGACCAAAAAAAGTATTTTACTAACAGAGTGAGGACATTTTGGGAAAGTGAGGACATTTTGGCCGGTCCTCACTTTTTGAGACACCTTCAAATCACATGTTGAGGGTTAAGACTTGGTTTTAGAGTTATGGTTAGAATCAGGTTTAGGTTAAGGTCAGGGTCAGGGTTAGGGTTAGGCTCTCAGTTGTGATGGTTAAGGTTAGGGTAAGGGGCTAGGGAATGCATTATGTCAATGAGTGTCCTCACAAAGATAGAAGTACAAGTGTGTGTGTGTGTGTGTGTGTGTGCTCAGATGTTCGGACCAATGGCAGTGCAGCAGTGATGCAGACAAGAGGAGACTCTAATGCTGCAGCTGGTAGGCTGAGAAACTCTACTTTCTATTTTTAATTGTTGCTGAAGCTAATTAGAAACCTCATCACTACATTTCCCATGATGCATAGCTCCCACTGCTCTGTGTGTGTGTGTGTGTGTGTGTGTGTGTGTGTGTGTGTGTGTGTGTGCGCGCGTGCGTGCGTGTGTGTGCAGAGTCAAATCCTCTGGAGAGCTCTGTGGAGGTCCTGCTGTGGAGGAGCCACCTGAGGGCGTCGCAGAAACAAGGTGATGATGTGTTTGTAGAAATCACGAGAAACAAAGAGAGAGAGTGATGACTCAGACAGAAAGAAGAGAAAGGAGGGAATAAGAGAGAGGCAAGAAAAAAGGGAACAGGAAGAATAAAAGTGAGGAAAAGGAAAGAACAGAAAGGAGTGATAAAAGCAAACAAGGAAAAAGAAATAAAGGACAGAAGGAAGAAAGAGGACATGGATAGATCGGGGCCTTTGGACCAGAACAAGGTTTCTTTAAACTGTGTCTCTCTGTGTGCAGAGGTGAACAGCTCCACCCCTCCTGACTCCGACCACATCTACCACACCATCGCACCATCATCGCCACCGGCCAATCAGGAGCCAGGGCAGGAGGACCGAGGCAGAGACCACAGCGCGGTGGTGGCGGTGGATTCAAGTGACAGAAGCAGGAATTCAGTTTATGCTCAAGTCAGCAGAAAGGAGAGAAAGACCACGCCCCCTGTCCATACACCTGAGGTGGTGCAGGTAGAGGAGGAGGAGTCTTCGCCTCCACTGCCTGACAGGAAGGCAGAGATGGAGGGATGATGGACGAAAGGTGAAGGACAGGGGGACGGCAGCTAAAGGATAAAAGACAGAAATGAGAAAAAAATACTTTAAAATGTTGATTCCAGTTAATTTGTAAATTAACATGAAGAATCATTTAGTTATTATTGCACTTAGCTGCAGAGGACGAGACATCCTGTCTTTAGGAGGCCACAGCGTCTGATCCACATCCTCATCAGTGACGCCTCGCGCTCTGAGGACGTGGTTCCTCGCCGTCTGTTTCCTTTCTCCACGCCGTCCCGCTCCTCCGACGTCTGCAGGCCTGTGATTGGTGGATGCACTGTGACACATGATGCGGGCGTTGAGTGGAATCATCTCATCTTTAATGTGTATATTTTAGTTTAGTTTTCATTTTCAGAACTTGAGTCAAAGCTTGAAATGATGAGATGAACGAATGAACTGCTGAGAGATTAAATGAAGTTTTTGCTGATAATAAAAATGACTTGCCCCCCCCCCCCCCCCCCCCCCCCCCCACACACACACACACACACACACACACACACACACACTTATCTTCACTGAACTTTTTTTTTTTTTCAAGTTCAGTTAACAAACTGTTTAAGCTGAGTTCAGATCGATCGACGCAGAGGAAGGATGTACAGTCTGAAACTTCAAAATAAAACGTCCAGCATTTAGAAATTCATAATGAGTCAGAGTCAGAGCTCCTGAGTCATGAGTCAATGACGTCTGAATGTAACTGTGTGTGTGTGTGTTGGTAACATCCTGCTGTGATTAACTGAGTCAGAGTTCAGTAGAACATTTTGAGCATTTCGAAATGCGGGGAACGGCTTGTCAGCAGGCACGTTCGCCACATCGACAGCTGCCTGGTCAGACAGTCCAGTGTTTGCTGCTGTTTCCAGACGACGGCAGCCGAGACACACACAGGCTGAATCCCTGAGCTGCTGCACGTGGCTGAAGATCCCACAGAGACGCTGTTTAGTCTTTTTACAGTTTGTTGAGGGAAAATTAATATAAATTTGCATCTATTTTCTTAACTGTTTGCAATAATTTTACAAAAAAAGCAAATTTTATAGACAAAAAGATTATGTGAGAAATAATCAGCAGATTAATCAGTAATAAAACAAATTGTTAGTTGCAGCATTTAAAGCTCCACAGTCTGAAGGCAGATGTCCATGTGTTTGTGATTATAAAGCAGGTCTAGGTTCTATATTAATACTGTGAAAGGATCAAAGCCTCAGTCCACAGAGAAATGCACACAGCCTGTATTCAGGAACCGGTCACTTGACCTCTGCCCCCCTGAACTGAATCTACTTGAAGACTGAGAGCTGAGCCACACCCCCCCGTGACGTCACATATATCCCTGCAGTCTGAAAACATAAAAAAACACCTGGGCTCTTATTGTTTGTTTGTTTGTTGTTTATAAACATTGTGTTTCTGGTGACGGTAACAAAAACACAGGGCGGAGTGATCTGTTGAGCAGCATCAGCACGTAGCGCCTGAGTGAAGCGGCTGCGTGTGTGTGCGTGCGCGCTACGTGCGGATCTGCACATGCACACTCACGCACGCACGCAGAGCGGGACAGAGAGGGGCGGGAGGAGAGAGGCCGAGTTGGAGCGGGTTATGTAACGAGAGAGGGGCCGGCCTCCGCCCACAGCCGCTCTTTGTTATCGCTGCTACTGCACCCACAGCACAACCACACACACTGACGCCACACAGGTGATGATGATGATGATGAAGACACGGTGGCTCTTCATGGTCCTGCATCACCCAACAGGTTTGTAGCCGCAGGTGAGCCGCAGGTGAGCCGCAGCACTGTGCGCGCTCTGATTGGTTACTGTGAACTGTGCAAACACCATAAATAACTGAAGTGAAAGAAGCAGGGACACACACAGTAGCCTTGTACTGTGGGGTTACTGCAGGAGTGTGTGTGTGTGTGTGTGTGTGTGTGTGTGTGTGTGTATGTATATGTGTGTGTGTGTGTATGTGTGTGTGTGTGTGTGTGTGTGTGTGTGTGTGTGTGTGTGTGTGTGTGTGTATGTGTGTTTGTTTTTCTATCCTGGTGAGGACCCTGACCTGACATATCACTCACCCCGTGGGGACCAGTTTTACCCGTGGGGACCAAATCTCGGTCCCCACAGGCACGAGCATTGCAACCAATAGAAAACAGCCTCCTGATATGCCTGGTGCAGTTTTTTTGAAAAAAAAAAATGGACCCCACGAAGTCAATTTTCAAGACATGGTGTGTGTCGGACTTGACCCCCGGAGGCCACTGATGGTATTGCAGTGTGTAAATTTGCACCCGTGGGGACATTTTCCTGAGAGTGTGTAAAAGTGTGTATATCAGTAAAATTCATATTTCATGAAGAAATATGTGATCAAACTTTAATTTTATCAAATGACTATGTCTAAAATCAACAGGGGAACCCTTTCAATCACTATAACTTCTTTCAAAGCTTTTTTATTTTTGAAAAAAAAATAGATAATATAAATTGTGGTCACCAGAAGTATACAAAATGTAAATTAATACTTATGAAAAAATAATAAATAAAAAAAAATTATATTCATGTAATAATAAAACTAGTCGACCTTGTAAATACAATATCTCAGGAACTCCTCAAAGGAATCCCTTACAATTTACAACTCGGACTGATAGATTAACTGATTTAGATTTTGGTGGTCAAAGGTCAAAGGTCAAGGTCACTGTGATCTCACAGACCACATTTTTGTCCTATTGAATGTGATATCTTAAGACTGTCTTGAGGGATTTTTTAAAGATTAAAGATTCACTTGGACTTAAACATTAACTGATTAGGTTTTGGCGGTCAAAGGTCAAAGTTCAAGGTCATGGTGAACTCTCATTCTTGTGAATGTGATATATCAGGAACGCTCAAAAGGAATTTCACTACATTACAGCACAAATATTCGCTTGGATTCAAGGATGAAGGGATCAGATTTTGGTGGTCAAAGGTCAAAGATCACTGTGACCTTATAAAACACAATTTTGGCCATAACTCAAGAATGCATGTGCTAATTATGATAAAATTTAACACAAATGTCCAATAGGATGAAATGATAAAGTGATGACATTTTATATCCAAAAGGTCAAAGGTCATCTTCACTGTGCCATGATAATGTTCTATGAAAACAACCGTAACCCTAATCATATTTTGTAATACTTGGCTAGCTGGTTGCCATGGCCGCGGGCATTATATTTTCAGCTTGTCTGTCTCTCTCATTCTTGTGAATTCAATATTTCAGGAACACACAGAGGGAATTTCACTACATTTGGCACAAACATTCATTTGCACTCAAAGATGAACTGATCAGTATTAGGTGGTCAAAGGTTATTGTAACTTCATAAAACACGTTTGTGGCCATAGCTCAAGAATACTGATGATCAAATTGAACATAAATGCAGAGTATGATTGTATGATAATGATGAAATGATGACAATAATGATAGTATATTCAAAAGGTCAGTCACATTCTCATGAACACAATATATCAGGAACACCTAACACCTTCAAAGTTGGTATGAATGTCCACTTGGACCAACGGATGAACTCATTAAATCTTTGTGCTCAAAGGTCAAGGTCACTGTGACCTCACAAAAAATATTTTTGGCCATAATTTGGAATTGATTGGATTAGGACAGAATTTAACAAAAATGTCTAATAGGATAAAACATGACATGGAGCCTGAATACCTCACACTTGGTCAAGAAGGCCTGGTAGCACCTTTCTTTATCTGAGGACCCTGAAGTGCATCGGACATCCCAAACCGCTACCAATGCACAATAGAGAACATCCTTATGTATGGCTGTACAAGTCATGTACTCCAGTCGCACCACAACAGACAAGAAAGACCTGCAGTGACCTGAAATTTGACTTGAGTTTTTTGTTTCTCTTGAACTTACATACTGTTACTGAAGACATACAGCAGAACAAGAACAGCAAAGCTGAACAAAGGTAAGGTCAGGTAAAATAAATTTTATTTCTATATTCCTATATCACAAATTTTCCTCAGAGATATTTGAAGTCAGTTATATATTTTAGTTTGTGTATTCTGTTTGCAGTCAATTCTTGGTAAATTTTCATTGTCAGTCTGGAATCCAAAGGGACTGTTTGATGTGAGGAAATGTTTTAACTCAACAAATATTTAAAGACTGTCCAATTAAAACAAGTGTTTCACCTTGTTAACATGTTCATATGATATTTTTATATGATACTAGACATATGATGGGTGAAACACCATGACTGAGTGTTTCAACCTTGAACTGCAGTGAACCAATGACAGTCTCATAAAAACAGATTCAGACAGCTTACTTCCACGTCATAGAACCTAAGGAACCAATCCTGTCAACTTGTGGGGACGGGGGCTAAATACACCTTAAACCTTGTCAGTACAGAGAGCCAGAGTTAGCATTAGCACAACCGCAAACACTATGTCAGCCACTGCTAACAAACAAATAAAAGATGCTACCTATGCTAACCATTCTGATGTGTCTGCTAGTCTCTGATTCTGGTCTCAACAGACTCGTCATCTGAGTCTGCTCTAACACTGACAATCTTGATACGCACTGCTCCTTCAGCATGTATCCTTGTCAGTACAGAGAGCTAGAGTTAGCATTAGCACAGCCACTAACACTAAGTCAGCCACTGCCAGCTGCAAGCTAACAAACAACATAACCAATTACCTATGCTTACCGTTCTGATATGTCTTCTAGCCGCTGATTTCAGTGCACATTAAACTCCTCAAAAACTCTTGAGTCTGGGTCTGACTGAGGCTCAAACATGTGGCTGAGTCTCTTTGATGTGGGCGGGGCCAAGGCCTGATAGAGATTTTTTAAAATGAGAAAATCAGAGTAGATGAACTTATAGCACAATCCTTTTATTTATTTTTTTTACTTTTCATGTGGGAAAACCATCTTCAACAAAATATTTATCATAGCAGACTATTTTTACAGAGTTTAAAACATATCTGGAGGATGCTTAACTATTTATATTGTGATATACTGTACAAAGAGGAAGTCCAGAGGGGACTGGCAGACCAGTCAGGACAATGCCAGTCGTCCCTCAGCCATGCCACACCAGCAGTATGGGACAATGATGTTAACCCGGCCTACATTAAAGCACAATTTATAGCCAGCCCAATGTAATCAGACTGATCCACGACACAACACAATGTGCAAATATGTGATGCACAAATTGACTGACTAATTTAGTTGCAAGGTGTACTGATTCAAGCAGTGATTCACTTATGATAACCAATATCAGGAAAAGGCTACAAGCTGGCAGGGTGTGCGGTGGGTGTTAAACAATGAATTTCTAAGTTAAATTAATTTAAAATCAACTCTTCTCAAGCCCATGGGAACACATACATCCCGAAATATCATGTATGTGATATACATAGAGTATCCTTACTCCTCAATGGTTTAAGCTAGAGACTTACTGTTTTTCCTGTTAAACTAGAGAATACTTTCCAACAAGCCTGTTAGTCTGTGCGAGTCATTTATGTCCATCGATAAACTAATGTATCAAGTTGGAAAAGATTTGGATAGCCTGACCTTTCGCCTGATGCATAACTGGTTTCAACATGTATATTGAAAATAGTGCATGGTGGACATAAATACAGTAGTATGTGAAATAAACCAAATACAAGGTTCATGCATACTTCAACACAAGGCTTTGTTTAATATGAGGCCCCAGGTCTATAATTTATAGAGGCTGGATCTGGATAAAATTAGGTGATTGTTGCAAATAGGCTTAGTCTAAACTGGTTCCTGGTTTTAAAAAACAACAGAGTTACTATTGTATTAGGTGTTCTAGAAACTTGAGTTTTATTAAATATGCATGTACCAACTAGCTAGCTAGCTAGCTAGCTTATCATCTGACAGTACACTGTTGTTTAAGTGGCAGTTAGCTGTTATAATTTAGCGTAGTTAGCCTTTGTCCGCAAACTGTGGTTGTAATGCTAACTTTGCTAATGTTTGCAGGAAGCTGGTATGAAAGTGGTACTGAGATGTCAATGCTACACCTTATTCACTCCATCAAAATTGAACGGCTGAGGAAAACTGATGAAACATATTTGAAATGGCTGTGTATATGTTGTGTTAGAGAAATTTAGTGTTATGCACTTGCATTGTGCAGCTCTGATTTACAACAGGAGCTTTAACAGTCATTTAGACCTAGATTTAGATTTAAAGTGTCTCATTATGCCTGATAAGAGAAGAGAATGGGTGGGGGGTGCGAATGACTTGGTTTTTTCCAACTGTGAAGCAAATGGATCTAGCCTGCTGATCTTCCTTCTGAGGTTTATATTGAGCAACCAGAAAATAGGTTTTCAAAATAATCAAACAGATCTTGATTCAAACTGATCTGCAGAACAAACAACGTATTAAGTCCATATCTGGTTAATTGGACCTGTTTTTATTGAAGAAATGCACCACTAATAATCTCTGCTAACTTTGTGACAAACATATTACATTTCCTATTGTCTTCTTCACAATAAAAGCATCATGCACATTTGCCGATGCAATACTTTTAATGTGAAGGAGCACAAACAGGAAATGTTGGGTTTTCATCCACAGAAACTTGGAACAGCTCAACCAGGAACAGGAGGGAAATGCGCTGCTACCTGCAGCTTCAGGTAGAGGCTTCCACTTTGAACTCAGTTAGTAATCTTTATTAGTTAGATAAATAAATAAATAATAATGTTCCAGTCATACAGTCAAACACCTGTTAAATCCATGTCACCACAGGCATGCTTGTTTATTTATAAATAATATGCATGATAATTAACATGAATTAAGCATTTAGAATTGAATAAAAACCCATATTTATAAAATATTTTACTTTCGTATGTCTTTTATTTTAGTAAAACAGTTTCCGCAGTGCAATAAACTCGCTGCACTGACCTGAGCAGGTGAGGAGGTGAGGGAGGAACCGTGGAGGAACACACCTCTCCTGACTTTGGCGGTCCCCAGCGCTACCTCGCCCCCCCCCCACCCTGTGATGTTAGGGGCCCCTCCCTCGGTCAGTGGCAGCAGGTGAGGGCGGAACACACCTCTCCTGACTTTGGCGGTCCCCAGCGCTACCTCGCCCCCCCCCCCTGTGACGTTAGGGGCCCCTCCCTCGGTCAGTGGCAGCAGGTGAGGAGATGAGGGAGGAACACACCTCTCCTGACTTTGGCGGTCCCCAGCGCTACCTCGCCCCCCCCCCTGTGACGTTAGGGGCCCCTCCCTCGGTCAGTGGCAGCAGGTGAGGGAGGAACACACCTCTCCTGACTTTGGCGGTCCCCAGCGCTACCTCGCCCATCCCCCCCCTGTGACGGACCTTGTCGAGCCGCTGCGGGTGTGAGGGGGAAACAAGACGGCGACGGACGGCGACGAGAGGAGTCATGGCCGCGGAAGGAAAACTTGATGGAAACTGAGTGAGTACATCAAACTAAAGCTTTAATGAGCGTTAATGTTCGGAGGCTTGAGTTTTATCGTGTTTTATCGTGTTTTATCGTGTTTGCAGCCTCCTTCTCCGCCACTTTTTACTGATTTAATGCTGTTATTAGCATCGCACGGGTCGCGGATGCTAACGCTACCTAGCTTGTCACTGGCGGCTGTTGAACGATATTATTTTTAGCAAACTACGACTTTGAGCTGTCGTTTCACTGTGTTTTTTGCAACGGGCTGTCGTTTGTCTCGGTGTTTACTGTGTACCTGCCTCAGGTTCAGTCTGAAGGCAGGTAGCTAGTCTGATATTCAGGTGTGAGAGCATCTGAACCCGCTACGGTGCTCCTGACTGCGGCCTCCTCACATGTTCATGAACTTACAGCGAAGTTTAAGGTCTTGATTCAGCTACAGGCCCGGAGGCTTTACACAGCTAAATGAGTGAGAACATCTTAATAAAGAATGAGCTAATTAGTCTTCCCTTTGCCATTTGAAGGTCATGTAAGAGCTTCTGGAAAGTTTGAGTTTGTTAATTTTTTCTTTTCTCAGTTTAAGCATGGATTTGATTTCTTTTATCTCCATATGATGTAGAAATAATAAAGTTTTATTGGCTAACCTATAACTAAGTTAACTGTTAAGTAACTCCTAAAATTATAAATATTTTCATCAGATTTTTTTAATGTTGTATTTCCGGGTCCGATGTTACATCAAGTAGATGAACCTTTATGTTTAACCTCCTGCAGATGCAGTGAGCAGCTCACTGGGTTCAGGGCACGCCTGGATCACCTGAGGAAGCATCATAGTAAATCCTTATCCAGGCACATGGAATGCATAAAATCCCAAACACAGGTAATGTTGCTGGGGCCACTGTCGTTATTTGACAGCACAATTTTCAGTTATGATACAATATTCAAACTGCAATATTCTAATATGATTTTAGTGAAACACTGGAGATTATGTGAATAGCTGGAATATGGAATGCCCAAATCTTAGCTCTCTGGATAAAAGGAAATTGTAGATATTTTGATGGAAATAGATTTATGTTAAATTTTACCTTATGTACTGAATAAACTGTTTTATAGGATTATTTATTTCATTTGTCTGTTTAGGTAATTATTTAGATCATCAAATAAATCTGGAAAAGCATAGCCAAACCTTACTTGTGTTACTGTATTGCAAAACTACATAAACCATACATAGACTATGATTTGCTGCTTCTTATACATTAAGTTTTAATTTTTGATTAAGAAAAGATGTGTGAGGAGGCACAGGTTTGGTCTTTTAAAAGTGTCTAAAACACATTTTTCCTGCTGACCCTGAACACAGCAGTTGATCACTCTGCTTCTGTCCCAGTGCTTCTGCTGCTTTACTAAACTGGCAGCACGGTGATCTGAATCTACTGCTTGTAACACACTGACTATCCACGACTACCTCACAGAACCGCACATCACATAATCACAACTATCACTTTAAGATTTTAGCTAAGTCATCAATCCAACACACACAGAAAAACTACCAAACATTGGTCCCAACTGTACATTCACCACAGAGTTCTTTACACCACCTCATAGGCCCAGGCTGCTTTTAAAACAGTGGCAGTGTAGAAAATTGGTCCTGACGTCACAAATGTGCTTGTGTTTTTTACCACAGGAGTCAAGCCCAGATTGTGACAGCTGCGCAGGTACATGCATGCCTGCTAGCTCACTTTCCGATGTTGGTGATGACCCAGATGTACCACAGCTGAGAAGATTTGACACCATAATTGTAAGTTTGCACTCTGAAATCAGGACCCTTTACTCTTATAAGAGGAAACAAAGTTCACACTAATTTCAGATTAATCCTTCTGTAAATAAAATAGTCAGTAGAAGTAAGCTCTGTGGCTCTCTATTAAACTTGTAGCTCTTAACACAACTCTGACAGTGTTCAGTTACCCAGGTTTTAAAGGTGTCTCATAGGCAACTTAACATTTCCACATATAGTTAATGTTTCCTGCAGATAATTTAGCTATAAGCTTCTTGTATATGCCATTTTCAGATTACCAAAGCATACCTCGAACAGATCTCCAGGGTGTCTGATGGATCAGAAGCTTCTTTAAGCTGCACTGAAAGCTGTAGTTTTGAATATGTTCCATCAAAAGACTCAGTACATGAAAGCACTTCAGAGAAACCTGATGGTCTTATGAGCGAAGTTCCACTGGTGAAACACAAGACATCACAGAAGACTTGCAGGAGAGGGAGACGGTCCAGAACCTATCCAGATGAAGACAGCAAAAATAACTCCTGTCTGTGCTGTCCTATCTGTTAAAAGAAAGGTTTGGGAGCTGGCGAATGCTATGCACCAAGATGAAGTCACAAACATTATCAAACAGGAGAAAAGCATTTTGAGACTTGGAGAACATTTGTATGCTAAGCATGGACATGACAAGACCAAACATGAGTACATAAGACAGAAGATGCGAGAAATAGGACGATTAATTGAACTGTCACAGAAAGCTGGCAGACTGAAACAAATTGAGGATTTCTATGTACCTTCCAACTTCAACTTTGTGGTTGAAGCAGTTAAGGGTGTTGCTGGTTTTGATGAAGAAAAAAACCTCTACAAAACTCCATCCTTGGCTCTGAAGCTGGGCCATGCACTTAAGAAGATTGCAGATATTCTTGAAGGTGTAGCACAGATGGCCGAGTCTGATAATGAGGAATTTCTCAAGAACGTGAAGACAACCCGGAATCTTGATGAGAAAAAGTGGGATGTGTGTGTGTCATCACGTGCCCTACAGACTCTAAAAGAGGGGAAATGGAACACTCCTCAGCTCCTTCCTTTCACAGAAGATGTGAAAAAAATGCACATGCACCTTGACAAGTGCAGGGAGGAATACAAGGGCAAGCTGGAGAATCTTCCAAATAAGAAGAACTTGTCTAAGCTGGCCAACGTGACTCTCTGTGAGGTGATCTTGTTTAATCGCAGAAGAGAGGGTGAAGTTTCAAAGATGCCGCTCAGTGCATTTACCCTAAGAGACACTTCAGGAGTCCATTCAGATGTTGCACTAGGACTGTCTGAGTTAGAGCAAAAACATTTTCAGCGCATTGAAATAAGGGGGAAAAGAAACAGGAAAGTTCCCATCCTTCTTACACCAGACATGATGTCCTCAATGGAGACCTTGGTTGCACATCGGCGGACCTGTGGTGTGCCTGATGACAGTCCCTTTTTCTTCGCCAGACCTGAAGCAGAGACTCATTTGAGGGGATCAGATGCCATCAGACAGCTTGCAAGGCAATGTGGGGCCAAGCATCCTGAAACTCTCAACTCCTCAACCAAACTGAGAAAGCAGGTATCATCACTGTCCACAGTCCTCAACCTGAGAGATAATGAGATGGACACACTGGTAAATTTTCTTGGTCACAACATCCAGGTCCATAGACAGTACTACAGACTGCCTGAAGGAACATTGGAGTTAGCCAAAGTCAGCAAAGTGCTGCTTGCCCTCGAACAAGGACGGCTATCAGACTTCCAGGGAATGAGCCTGGACCAAATCCAAATTGATGCCAATGGTAAAGACAACTTACACTTAAGTAAGTTTGGTTTATTTAAGAGTAAATATCTGTTTACATCATATTAAGCTTTGTTATCCATGTCCAGAGGACGTCCCAGAAGCTATGGACAGGGACCTCTCAGAGACGGAAGGAGAGAGGGACTCATCTCTCTGCTCTCAGTCATCAGGTGGGGTACATGTCAGTTGTTTTTACCTTCCAACACCAATAGTGAGTGCACGTAAAGATCATCCATATGCCAGTTTCCTTGTTTTTACAAATATTGACAAATTAGACAGATAATAACTGACTTATTATTTTAACTTTCATTCAGATAGTGAGGTGTGTTGCTGTAGCTGTCACTTTCATGTATTAATGTACTCATTCATTATAACAGGACCTTCAGGGTCTAACAAAGGACAACAACCTGTTGAGTCTGACATTGATGACCCTAAACCAGGTATTTCACACAATATATATTCACTCTGAGCTCTTTGTTAGTAACCTGTCTTTACAAAAATAATGGAATTAAAACACAATTTGCAGAATTTTCCTGCTCAGTGAAGAGCAGGAAAATTTGCCCCCTCTTTATTTTCGTAAAGAGGAAGAGAAATGAGATGAGACCTTCAATAACAGTCATGTTTTGGGTCCAAACACAGATTTACAGCAGTCCCTAAATTTAGTTTGTCTTTAACATATCACATCAGTGATAGATTAGGATCCTACATCCACTCTGTTCTTACAGAAGAGCCACTCTCTTATACCTTGTACTGCATAACCTTTAATAGGCCCTGGGCCGTTGGTTACAATGCACTCATCATTTCTTATTCTAACAGAATCCTCAAGATCTAAGAAAAGACGGCAGCCTGATGAGTCTGACAGTGATGACCCTAAAACAGGTATTTCACACCTTTCATGCAATATTTAACCACCTATGGAATATGTTGGCCCACACATTAGTTTAATTTCATTTCATGAAATGGTTTCAGTTGTATAAATGTCAATTGTTTGCTTTAATTTTATGAACA